>NC_141220.1:24798895-24861395 GCF_054856515.1 Filicampus tigris | reverse complement strand
AATTCTTTCAGTGGTGCCGGTCCACGGCCGAGCAAGACTTTCCTTGCTGGCCCAAAACAAGTTTAAAAACTAAATGCTAGTGGTGCCTTGAGATACGAGTTGAATTCATTCCCTGACCACCCTTGTAATGCAAAACTCTTTGATCTAAAATCACCTTGTTGCACCAAAATGAATGAAACGGCCATAAATCCATTCCAAATTCCCCAACAAGTATTTTTGTAATGCGTTTTAATCGGGAAAATAGCTCTCTATAATATTGCACTTTATAAAAACAGAGCAATAACATAATGTCATTAACAATGTCGAGAATTGAACATTTCAGTGTGATTAATTCATTGCAGTTTCTTCTGGTGTGTGTGACAATACAGTCACGCAGATAAACAAATAAAAGTTTCACTCAACTACTCTAAGTCACTCAGTAAGCTGCAGTAAAATTAGTCAATCTTCACAGAGGATAAAGAATATATACCTGTAAGTATTGGCATACTGTCTGTCCGTTCATATATTTGTTGCTTATAAATGAGTCTAACAGCACCAAGTGTCTACAGCACATGTGTTAGCATGTAGCTGGCAGACTTTAAAGCGAAATTATGTGGTTGTTTTAAAACACTCTGTGTAATTCTCCAAGTTTGATATTTAGTTTAGCAGTAAACTTCAACTGGGGGTGGCAATAAACAGCTTGAAGCCTCTTTTTTTAACAATTGTTCACTATCTGCCAAACTACTGCTTGTTTGCCACCATAAAGCGCCCGTGTCTCAAATTAATAAATCGGGCGGAAGGAGGCTGGTGAGTCGGGTCACTCAAGTCTCAAGGCACCACTGTATTTGTTCCATTAAATCCTATCCATTCATTCCCGACAATGTCTCTTATGGGCTTGCCTTGTCCAATCAGATTTCAGCCTCTGTGTGTTGCCATGCCAATGTAATCTGCCCAGTTCCTTCAGAATCAGCAGGGCTGTCTGAAAACTGGCACCAACTAAGGGGAGGGTTTTCCTTTAACCAATTTTATTTCAAATTTATCCTCACCCTTGGTGATTTATCCTTAAATTGATCCTGGCCCTTGATGATGTCAGCATTTTTTCTGTCTTTTGATTGGTTGGTCAGAGGAAAAATGTGTTACTTGGCAACTTTGACGAGCAAAACGCATCAGGAGAGTAGGATGCATTTTATTTCAATATTTGCGTCATTTTATTAGATAAATATTGATTCTGACCTGCTCCAGATGATGTATTGCGAGCAAAATTATTGATGTTTTTGTGTTTTTTTTTTTTTTTTTTTTTAAAACTGCGCCATGAGAGTGGTAACATTAAGAGGTGGATTACGTCGGTAGCCGGTTTGAATGCTGAATAAAACATGCAGACGCTAAGGTTAGAAGTCCACCGTGTATTATTCCATGTGTGGATGATGAGAAAAAAAAAATGTTAGAAAAGTGCTTCGACTATGTGATGCTTCTCGAATAAACTTTGGAAACAGAGCGCGTGAGGATGAAAGTGAGCTGAAGGCAAAAAGAAAGACGTCGGATTCCCTTTTTTTTTTTCTTTGCATATTTCAACCTCATGCATGAAAAATAGCATCCACGCCATGGAGGCGATTAAGGGGCATATGCTGCATAGTAATTTGACCGCCGCTCCTCCCGCGTTTGGATCCCACCCGTGGGGGTGGAGAAGAAGGTCGGGGGTCTCCCAGCTTCCCCCCAGATTAGGCTTGTTTTGTCAGAGAGGGGTTTACCCATCAAGATGAGCTTAACGTCAGGAAAAACCACATCAACAACATGCCGTTCAGAATTAGGGAATCCGCAGCTTATTTCCATCCCTAAAATGACACATTACGGTACGACTCATCCCGTGTGGTATTTTGACCCAGATAGAAGACGGGTGAACCGTAGCATGGCGACTTTTTGGGGAGTCAAGGACATTTGTTGGGGGGGGGGGGGGGGGTCGCACCTGCTGGAGTTGGACAGCAGCTCGGTGTCCTTGCTCCACGAGACTTTGGGCTTGGGGGCGGCTTTGGGTCGACACTCGATCACTACTCGGCCGTTTCTCGGAGCGAGGGTGTGCTTGACCGGGTTGTGTTCGAAGGTGGGAGCGCAATCTGGAACAGGAGAGGAGGGAATATGGATTGGTGATGAGAACAAGAATGCATTCACGATACATTTTACATTTAGAATGAAGATTCGTTAACAACTACAACAATATTCTCCATCGCGTAACCTCAAAGGGCACAAAAAAGACTAACCGTTCAAATTCCCATTCACACCTACGGACAATTTCCAGTTGAGTCTTCCTTATTTTGGACAGTAATTCTCAAAGTGTGGTACTCAGGTGGTACGCAAAAAAAATAAATAAATAAAAAAGAAAAAGGAAAAAAAAAAAAAAAAAAAAAATCACTGCCCGAGTACAGTTCAGTTGTATTCAACTTTTAGTTTTCTTAATTAATGTTCAAACTGTGCGTAATGTTACAGTAACTTGTAGTAAAATTATTTTCATAAACACTTAGTCCAGCGGTGTCCAAACATTTTTGAGGGCCACATTCAGAAAAATAGAAGAACGCAAGGGCCACACGCTAAAAATCATTCGAGCAAGCAATTATATTTTGTTTATTTTCGAGTTAATTTGAGAAACTGCCCACATAACAGCTTGTTGTTAAAGGTTATAAGGTGAATAGCTGACCTTTTTTAAAACAGTTACTTAAGTATCAATAATGTGATACGTACATAAATCGGACCTTGACACAAATCATAACGTGGAAGAACACGATTTTTGCTTCTTTATTCACCAGTGTTTTGAAGAGGAATTGTGCTATTATAGTCCTAAATAATACATTGGTATCTTTGCATATCTAGAAAACCTCTACTGTAAACCCATTTATTAGCAGTGGTACCTATTTTTTCAGAATTGGGCACTCATTTGGACCAGCAGTGGGAATACAGCCTTCGTTTGCACTCGGGTTAAAAATAACACAATTCGGGGTCAAAAATAGAACTATCCACTAGTTGGGTCAATTTGACCCCGATTCCTTTCAAAAAATGGTACTTTTGTACAAAACAATGCAAGGGGTGGGTCAAATTGACCCATGTTGTGGACTGGTCCATTTTTTGACCCAAAATGGTGTTATTTTTAACCCGACTGTTTTTAGAGTGTGAAATCAGACGTTTACATTGCAAAGTGCCTGCAGGACTCACCAAACACACGTAGTTCCGCGTTGGCAAAGATGACACCATGGGGATTCTCAGCGATGCACTGGTACATCCCGGAGTCTACAAATGTCAGGCTGCTGAACGTCATCTCTTTCCTGTCCAACTGCGCGTAATAAAGAGAAGTAATCAAGTAACATTTAAACTGCTCCAAATTGCATTAGCGAGCAGAGGGCTGCAAATCTGTCGGGTGTTGACGTGCGCATATGAGGGGATGCTCATTTGATTGGGAGAGGCCTTCATTAATTGAAGAATTGAACAGAATAGAACCCCCCCCCCCCGCCCCCCAGCTCTGCTGCCTGTCCCTGCTTTGTTTTAATTGTTTACGCTGGCAGCAGCTCAAAAGGAACAGGGAATTTCGCTTGACATAACAAGCTGTCTGTGCGCCAGCTGTCTGTCAGTGGCGGCTGGACTGCAGAAGCTACAAAGGGGCTAGCGAAATATCCGCGCGCTTCAACATTACCGGCTCTCCATTCTTCAGCCAGCGGATGCGCGGTTCGGGTGTGCCACCGGCTGAGCAGGACATGGTGTAGGCGCTGCCGAGGTCCGCCTCTGTGCTGCTGATGTGCTCCACCCACTCAGGAAAAGCTTGAAAATGTGGAAGGGAAACACACGAGTTTAACCCATTAAGAACGGGAGCGCATAACCGCGTTTCTACCACTAGAGCCCGGAGCGCTGTTGCGTCTTTCTACCTTTAAAGCCCGGAGAGCGGATACGTCTGTGTCTTTTTTTTAAAAATCAAATTCCCCGTCTCTTAGCCAATTGAATGCATCAGAATATACACGTGACGGCGTCGCGTCACCGCGGAGGATGTCGCGGAATTTTTTTTCGAGCCGTGGGCTAATGGCGGACGCCGTCGATCGCAGGAAGCCCTGAAATAAGTAACGGCAGTGATTTATAGACGACGCGCTTGTGGACTTTGAACCAGTGGAACCAGTCGAACGTGATATGATATAGTTTGTAGACAATGACGATATTGACGTATTTGTAACAGAATTGAGAATGGTAATTACCACTCGATTTTTAAAAATGAAAATAGTGCTTCTCTTGCACTGACACATTATTTTTACATCTTCGATTGAAACATAATAATATATTATTTACTAGTGAATGATAATAAACCCCGCCTGCGTGAAAGCCACATTTCTAAGCTCTCTAATTGTTTTAGAATTGTTTCTGTCTGCTACAGGGGCTGAGATATTAATTATTTTGAATTTCTGGGAAAACCTTAGGTTTTCAAGGGTAATTCCAAAGGCAACCTTAGGTTTTGGGGAGCTGTTGAGCCAGGCGCTTTAGGCCTTAATAGGTTAAGGTAGTGTTGGAAACAAAAAAATCATGCAGAAATCAGACCGGCAAGGCAGGCCAATGTTTAAAATGTAGACACACTTAATTCAAATGGAGAAAAATTAGTGCGACTCGACAGCGCTGACATACCTTCCACAGACAAATGCGCACTGTGGTAGTCCTTTCCCTTGGAGTTGACCGCCTCGCACTGATACGAGCCCCCGTCTTCCGGTCGCACGTTGTGCAGGTGCAGGTGAGCCCCCGCCATGCGCACCTCGTGGTTGGGGGGCAGCTCTCCGTTCAACTTCTTCCAACGGATCTCCGGGACGGGGCTGGACAAAGACAGAGACAGCCACTATGTACTATTGGAATAACCGCAACATACTGGGTACTAAAATTTACAACCATATTGAAAGTTTCCTTACACGTTTTTTTTCTTTCTTTATCGCAAACTTACTTTCCCAAAGCAAAGCATTCCAAAGTGATATTGTGCCCCGCCAGAGTGGTGGTGTCCGGGAACTTGACGTTGAGGTCAGCCGGATATTTCCTGATTGGACCTGCGACGTGGGTGAAACCAAATGTGAATTCAGCGGCGCAGCTGGAAAGAAACCGTTTTGATGAAAAATGAGGTACTGACGTTCGCTGAGGGGAACCAGCGGGATGTAGTTGGAGAAGACGCTTTTGGAGATGGAGGCGCTGGACGCGATGCACGAGTAGTTGCCACTGTCCGAGGCCTCCACTTTGGATATGTAAAGGTTGCCCGTTATCTGCGAGACGAAGCGCCTTTTGTCCAGTGGGATAAAAGTGGGGAACTCGTTGAGGATCCATCGGAATGACAGGTCGGCTGCACACATGCAAAACGCCCGCCTGTCAATCACTTTCTCGGACGCTCTGGAAATAGCCGAGGCTCTGAATGCAACATTAGCTTAGTGTGAGCTGTCTGAATAGGTGCAAATTTAGAGAAAAAAAAAAAAAACGGCACATTTACTTGACGCTGAGAAGGATTTATTATTCATTTATTGACCTTTCAGATTAAAATCGTATAATTCTCCTGGCTCGGGGTGGGATAATAGAGAGATGTTGTCTGGTGGATTTGATTTTGCATGAATATGAACACATGGGGATGAGACTAAATGTATTCATTCAGTTTCAAATACGTAGCAGCAGAAAATTAAATCAAGTTAAGATGGAATTTGCTATAAATTATGCAGGATGCATAAACTGAATAAGCCTGAAGCAAAAATGGTCCAGAAAGTGCGTTAAATCTCAACTTGATGTTGATTACTACTTCAATGATTAAACCAGTCGTGATGGACTGATTACCGTCCGGGCCGATGCTCGGCATTTTGGTGCATATCTGCACAAGCAATTTTGTTAACATCCAACAGCCGATAAACGATCAATTAAAAACAGAACTATTTTGAATTCTCTGAGGGTACCTCACTTTGGTATAACGAAAGACTAAAATTTCAATTACATTCAAATTTTGTAAAACTTCATTTACTGTCGAAATCTTTAGGGAGCTATTTAGCTGTTGATGTTTTCATTTAACTTTACAAGATAGGCTGCTTAACCTGCATGCTCCCTGCACTGTAGAGTTTTAAAACAATGATGACAATTTTCTAAGATTGAAAAACAACAACAAGCTCAATAGTGAACATGTTTTTAAAGTCTTTTAAACAAAGTTAAGTGTTGGGAGTTTATATTACTCAAAACGTTTGACACCGATATTTATTTTCAATGAAAATATCGGCCTCCTTGACTACTAGCAATCTGTCAGCCCTGGAAAAAAAAAAAAAACACATCACATCTATCACTACCTCATACATGGTCTCATCTTCACCCTGCTCACCTGGATGATGTGGAGGAGGAGCACAGAGAAGAACTGCCCCCTGTCCTTCTTTGACATACACCGACTCCCTTTCCTCTGATGAGAAAAGGTCCAAATCTGAGAAATAATTAATAAATAAAACAACAACAACATATGTGTCAAGAGTTGATTTGACACAGCATTAGGTAGTCAAGACTAAGGTGCAACACATATGTAAGCTAACATTAGCATGCATCTTTTGTTTCAAGACTAATAGAGGAGACTGAGGGCAGGAAAGAAAAAAAAAACATTTTACTGCAGCCGATTGGAGACTGTGGGCCCCAATACTGCAGCGTCAACAGCTTAGTCACATCAACTGCATAGGCTAAAATTAGCATGCGTCTCTGTTTGAAGAATTCTTTTCGTCAAGAGGAGACTGAAGACAGCGAAGTGGAGACTGTGGCGCATAATACTGCGGCAACAGGTACTAAGGCACTGCTTCAGAGTAACTCATCCATTTTTGGAGATACATTTAGAGCGGGAACTGGTCGCAGCACGACAAGAGGGTATGCTAACGTCACCTTTACTCGTGGTCAATTCTTCCAGTGCACTTCCTGATTTTGCCAGTAGAACTCCGCCAATTGTAAGAAAAGGTACGACGTAGTGGTTGAGGACATTACGGTCGGTTGTAATTGGACTAAAAATCTCATCCGATGCATTATTATTATTCAAATTCATTCACTGCCAAAAATGTTTTTATATGTCTTTTCACAGGCCAGCCATTCAAACCCAGGAACTTATTTATATTTGTTCCTATTTTTTTTTTTTTTCCAAACATTGGGGTAAAAGAGCGTCTGAAAATGTCTGGCAGTGAATGAGTTCATATTTCGACAAAACTCACATCCAAACTGGACCAACGCCTCTCGACTGATGACCGTCCCGAACTTGTTGCTGGCCAGGCAGGAGTACCTCCCCTCGTGTTGGTTTTTAACGGGCCAGCTGATGATCAGGTTGCCTTCCGACAAAGTGTAGTGTTTGTGTTCGGTGCTCAGGTCGATTTCTGCACCGTCCAGCATCCATCTGCGAGGAAAAAGAAACCCAGGTCGGTTAACTGCGTGGCGTAACACGCTGCGTGGTTGAATTAATTGACAGTTATTTACATACTGACATTTTCATTCGCGCCTCAAATCAACTTTCTTCAGTGAAATGAATGGAGATGGAAATTAATCCGTTCCAGCCCACACACACAAAAAAAAATGATAAAGTAATAATATCATTAAACAGAATGTAAAGGATTCAACCATTTGTGCATCGTGGTTTCATGCTGCAATTCAATTTATTGTCCTGCTGCTTCCGGTGTGCCCATCTCGGAACGAAGAAGAATACTAGTACTTCTACTGCTACTATTTCAAGTGACTCAGTAAGATGCTATAATGTTCGTCATTTTTGTAGAGGATGAAGAATACGGTGGACCCGTGCGTGCATATTCACGGTTGGGCATTTGTGGAGTCACCTGTTTGCAGATTTGGGGGGAGAACCTAAAACATTTTTTTCCCCTCACATGGCAACTATAATAAGCATCCATTATTTGATGATTTTTGTTATTCATCGTCGAGCCAGGCCCAAGGCCCCTAGTATATGCCTGTGTGCATTGCTGCATTATCCGTCTACATGTGTTACCCCACCGATTGTATTCAAACATTCAGCGCTTCTAAAACCGGGACTATTGACAGTAATTGTCATTTTCATTACATTTTTTATCATCTCATTTTATTTCTTTTCTTATTGCCATTTTTTTCAACTCTTGTATTATCATTCCAGCCAACGACCATATAGTGCATAAAATTATGTACGTTTTACATTCACATGTCATTTAGGGCTGCACGACGATGACACCAGTATGAAGACACGCTGAGGAAGATCATTTACATATATTTGCATGTAAATTGGCCAAGCTCATCATAAAACAGCCTCCGGTTTGTTGCACTGTGAAATAAGAGTCAGCTGTTGCCAACAACATCCCTCCATTTTAACCACTTGTATTAACAGTTAAATCATTGTTAGTGGGAGGACAAATAATGGCAGGAATTTGCATATTGTTACCGTCTAATGAAAAAGAAAGACACAGCAAACGGTTAAGCGTCTTATTTGTTTGCTTTTTGTTGCTTTTTTTAGGTGAAACGTCAGTACGGGATGCTGGAAGAGAGTCTCGACTTTTCTTCAGTTGTTTTCTCACAAACCCAATGTCTCCTCTTGAGTTTTCTCACTGTTAGTAAAGAGTTTAAATTATCATAATAACATAATACGATGGACGAGTACCGATAACAGGTATCAGTCCCTGTTTTAAAGAGGAAGTCAACGCAAACATTTTTTTTTCAAGAATATGTTCTATGCATAGCCTTCTCTGGGGGCGGCCATTTTGTCTTCTGTCGACTGAAACTGACATCACAACTGCTTACAACGACCAATCACTGCTCAGATTCAGAAAACAGGTCAGCTCTGATTAGTCGTTGTGAGCAGTTGTGATGTCATTTTCAGTCGACAGAAGACAAAATGGCTGCCCCCAGAGATGTCTAAAAACGAGTGCATTTTGCTGCTTATCTTATATTCCACAAACGTAAAATTAATCAGAATGCCCTGATTCAACTAGTGGGCCTGCTGGGAACATATTCTTGAAAAAAATATGTTTGGGTTGACTTCCACTTTAAGGTATCAGGTTCCCATTGGAGCTGCCGATACCAGCCGCCGATACTTCGGCAAAAAATAATAATCTGACAGTCCTCCTCAGCAGTAATTGGCACTATACTGTGACAGTTTGACACATCAGCAAATCACCATACGTGTCAAAAAAAGGTCGTTCAAAATTTTTTGTGCTTGTGTTAAATGAAATTTGATATATCAAATGTACTAGAGGTATTGGTATTCGGCATCGGGTAGTACTCAAAGTATGAATACTCATACCGGTCTGAAAAGCGGTATCGAACATCCCTATATAATGAACAATTGTTTATATTGTCATTCCACCGCTAGCAACCAAAGACGTTTCTTAAAATCTGGAGACGATACCTGTAATGTAATTTGAATGGCAAAATGTCTACGTCTAAAAGTGAAAGTGTCAAGGTTAAAATAACTCCACTGCTGCCCTCGGCATTTACTCTGCAGGCCTACTCAAGAGAAATCTGGAGTCGAGGGCGTCTAAAATAAGCAGCCGCGATATGGCGTGCGCGAGAAAACATATGTTACTTGTATGCGGCAGGTGGACTGGCTCCGGCCCGGCAGCTCATGGTGATTTTGTCCTCGGGCGACTCCTCGGGGTAGATGGTGTCCACCGGCTGCTCCTCAAACACCGGCCCGTAACCTGTGGCTTCATCTGCAAGCAAACAAGGCCAAAGGTAAACAACAACAACAACAAGCAGGTGGACGGCCTTACAAACATCAAAGTCCCGGTGACAGTTCTGGGGCGCTTCCATCAAAATATGTGACAGCTAGCTGGCTTGGCATGGAGAGTGGAAAAGTTACATTTTTCAAAAGGGAAATACATTCACTTTTACTGAAATACTTGGCCAATAAATACAGCCCAACAGACATCTGCTTGTATTTTCCTCATAAGGAAAACCTCAACGTGACTTTTGGGGGCCGACTAGTGCATTTTTTTTTTTTTAATGTGATGCAGATGCATGGGGATATCCTAAGCATTTACTTGCTTACTTGGAAAGTGCCCGTGCTAGAAATGAGGCACCGCAGGGCCGGCGGGAGGAAAATGAAGTGAGAAAATCCGTTCTGGGAACAAGATTTCAGCTCAAGATTTTTTCTTTTAAGGATTTAAATTATAAGCACACACACAAGTGAAGAGGACATTAGCAAGCGTGCTGCGAATAAATTATTTGTAGGTAGAAGAAGAGGAGAGTGCTCCATTTGAGTAAAGCGATGACTCCTGGTGGCGCTCCAATTGTTTTACTGTATTGTGGAATATGACAGATGGCGGGGGAGGTGGGGGCTGGGGGGGTGGTGGTGGCTGGGGGGCGTTTGTCAAAGCAGGCCACAGAAGGCCTGGAGAAACAGCGCTCTCTCGCACCCTCTCGTGAACTTGTGTCTGACTTGCCTCTGTGTCCTCTCTGCAACCCACACAGCTGCCTCGTTTGCATATTTCGAGCTGTCTCCGAAACTAGTTTTTGAAACTTTTAGACATTGTATTACTTCAGTGCAGTCGTAGTCATCATGGCTATGTTTGCACACACAAAATGTATTTAATCCAATCAGCGTTCGGATAAGAATTATGATCGGATGCGCTGTTTTCATGTTGACAAAAATGTACCGGTACCAGAAATACTAGTAGAAGAAGCCGTAGCGATTTCCGTGTCAACAAAACATCGCTTTGTTCACTTCGACTTTAAACGTTAGCGATATTTTGCATATTTTTCCTGTTTGCGGTGTTACGTCGAGTTAGCGCTTCCTAATGGAGCTCACCCTAACCCTGTGCCAGTTTCGTCTTGCGCCCGCCATGTCTTTCGCTTGTTCATCTTCTTTTTTTTTTTCCTCAAAACTTTATTGAATCAAACAATATAACATTGGCTCTGCTTTTGCTAGCTTCCGAGAATAACAGGAACGCTTATACTCACGTTACAAACTGATTCATTTTTATTCCGATCAGGCTTTCAATCGGAATAAATGTGTCCATGTAAACCTACCAGGGGGTGTCCAAACTTTTTGCAAGGAGGGCCAAATTTGGTGAGGTGAAATTTTGAGGGGGGCAACAATTCAGTTTCCAGTTGTTCATTCCCAGTCACCTTGTTGCCAATTTGCTTGACTCGATGCGTGGCATCGTGTCACGTGGTGTGGCATGCCGCTGTGCTTTGTTGCCTAGCATCACGCCGCGCGGCGCTGCGTCACGTGAAAATGAAAAATCGAATGAATAATGGATAATCATGAAAAACATTTGTGGTGCGCTGCCCGGGCTTGAAAAGAATGTGTCATTATGTAACTTTGCTAACTTTTGAAATCCTTTGACTAAGCAGTTTCACCAAATGGAGAGAGGACCAAACAAAAAAGTGTTGGATTAAAGTCAACATGATAAATAGGAGGCAGCTCACAAATAAGTCCCCCTTCCTTACCACCCCCAAAACTTTTTGCACCATCATCCCAAAAATGACAAATGTTTCTGTTACATTGCTGTACAATATTACTGCCTGATAGTTTTGTGTCACTGCACTGCATCAAGCATCTCTCTGTTTCCTCTTTTGGCAACACTTGACTGTGAATGGATTGAGTCCGTGTGCTAAACAAGTGAAGGCTTATTTACACTCAGTCAAAAGAGTAACTCTTCCTCCTACGCAAAAAAGGAAAAAGAAAAATCTATGGACCCTTACTCAATAAAAAAAAAAAAAAAAAAATGTTGTCATATCAATTAAAATCCGATTATTCATGTAGGCTAAGGAACCATACCGATGGATTCGTTAGACTTTATTTCACACACAAACTAAACAAGCGCAAGTCCAAATGATAATAAAATGTTTCCCAGTGGAGGCAAAAAGCAGAGTGAGGCAAGCGCGGCGGGACTCATCTCTGGAGTGAAAAATTCATACGCTGACTGAAATAAATGTGCGCCTCAAATGGAATTATTCCGCTGAGACTGAAGCGACTGCCGTCTCTCAGAACTAGCTGATCTGATTACAGTGTTTTCTTCTTCCGCCACAAATCCAAAATCTTTAACACCACCAGAGACTTAGCATCTCACTGGATTTGTTTGTGTCAGAAAAGGCAAAGTGTTGCTCCAAAACAAAAGGAGGACCCCTTTGTGAGTGACTGACTGAAGCAGAGCATTTTCAAAACAACAAAGCGGGAATAGTTCAAATGCAATCGGATGCTGCGCTTCAGCTCTTGGAGTTGAAGCATGATTTGCCATTGGCGAAGAAGAGAACATATAGCCGGACAGCTTTTAAAAGTCATGCGTAGGTGTCAAGTGAGAGAAGAGGACGAGACGTAACGGCGCTACAGACATTGCCGTGATAAACATCTTGCCCGTGGGGAAAGCAAAGGAACTCTGCCGCGCATCTCAGTGGGAAGACCACCTACGCACTGTTCCCGCCTTGTGCGCCGGATGCGTCATCAACTATAAATACGCCAAATGGCAGAATATGTGCACAAAAACACTTAGGTTGGTCCGTTCATTCAACCTGCTCGCAGTGTCACAACATCGGAGAGCTTTCTTTTGTCAACCGCAGTACGCCTCATGCTGGCAGGCTGATGACAAATTGCTTTTCTCTCACAAAACAAAACAACTTGCAGGGAGTAAAACGCCAAGATAGACTAGCGCTAGAAAATGATGGCACAGTGCTCAATCGTCTTCAAATTCTTACAAGAAATACACACGGGTAAAGAACTCAGTTGTCGGCAGTGGTTTGGTAATACATGGTATTATGTAACACGGCATATACATATGTATACATATATATATACATATATGTATACATATATATATATATATACATATATATATATATATATATATATATATATATATATATATACATATACATAGATATATACATATATACAGATATACACATATATACATATATATACATTATATACATATATACATATTTACATATACATATATATATATATATTTATATACACACACATATATACATATATATATACATATATATATGGATAGATACATAGATATAGAGATATAGATATATACATATATATATAGATACACACATATATACATATACATATATATACATATACATATACATATACATATATACAGTCCAGCAACGTTTTAGAGCAGTGAAGGCTGAAGAAATCCTTAGCAATAGGTCTTACCTCTATAAAAGTCAGGTTTCTCTTCATGCATAGATGTATCTGGAAAAGTGAGCAAAGGAAACAGTGTGAGCATATTTAATCATGTATGGTGGGTCACAGCCAGAGGTGGGCATTCAGTCTGACTGAAAAAAAACGTTTGTAAGTCCATCACTGACAGACGCCTGTTTTTCTGACGATTGACGGGAGACGTTTTAAAAAAGACGGACTAAGCACGGACGGAAGTGGATTTTCGTGCGTCAAAGTAATTGTCGCTAACCGCGTATGCCCGTTTTTCTGGGGAGGGGCGGGCTGACAGACCAACAGACTTCTGACATACTAAGTGACGGACTTAACTCTCGGACTGACCAACCGACGATGACAATTCGATTCGTCACGAAAAATGACGGACTGACAAATGACCGTCGGGTACCCTGGCTACTGACGGATGACGAATGGCGGACCAGCAAAATTTTGTAAAATGCCCACCTCTGGTCACAGCGAGTTTAAGTATGCAATATCCCATTCCATTCATGCATACACATTACTCATGTTTGTATTAGGCTTCCGTTTGTGATATGATCTATGTATGTAAAGGGAATAATGTTGCCATATAGGGATAAAAGCCACGTACGGATCAAATATTTGTATACACAACTGCAACGCTATGTGGGTTAGCATCACTCTGATTATGTTCAACCATAGGTAACAACGGCTACACACCGCTTTGCGTGTGCTCAACTTTTGTTTTTGTCGCCACGCTGGCCTTCAACCTTCATCCTCAAAGAAACGTCAAGGCAATGTTCTTGAGTCGCACTAACAACCCCGTCGGCTGCTGCCTTTGTTGATGCATGGGCGCTTTAGACCGCGCACTCTACTTTTTATTTGCATAGAAGAAGAGAGGTCTGTATGGGGCTGATCTATAGAAAACCCCAGCTGGCGCTGTAGTGGGAGAAAAATCGAAATAGTTTATCAAAGGCAACTGTGATTTGAAAATGGAGACTCGTGAATATTCCTCCTTTTTGGTTGTTTATTTGAAATCAATAGGATCGCTGCAATTTCTAGCTCAAGGCACACCAAGGAGGCTGTAACGTTTTCAGATAGGCCATTTTCCTCGCTCAATGTTTTATGTCCACCTGGCTTTGTTTCCAGCTCGGCAGATTGAACCACACTTTCGCAATAATAAAGTGACAAAAAAGCTTTGACGTTATGAGCAGTGTGCAGATTTTCAAACGCTTTGGGTTTCCTCACATCTTATTTGGTAAACACGATAGATCAGTCTCTTCGAGGCTTTAAAAGTTGAAGATGAAGTATTTGTAGGGTTCAATTCCATTTAAAATGCTGTGGGGAAAATAATAATTAGAAGCTCAAAGAAATTCAACAACACAAACAAAAAAAAACCACTGAAAAACATTAAATGTGTGTTTTTCATGGAAAACGTGGGTAGGGGAGACAAAATATTTTTTTTAAAATATTTATTGAAAACACTAAAGTATATAGAAAATATATTGTACTGTAATATCATACCTTCATGTATGAGTCCCCCAATTTCCAAGTTTTTCAAATTTTGAACTGTCGTTTACATTATTTGCTTTGCGTTAAAAATTTTCCCTACAAGAGCGCTTCTGAGACCCCGCGGCAAAATGGCGGCAGAATGTTTCAAAACATCCATTCAGTTCACCTTGATTCTCTTGCAGTGAAAGTACAGCTACTGTTATGTTTTATGTTCTTATTTTCCTTTTTTGATGCAGCGATTTTTCCAAATTCATTTTCTCCTAATCACGGATCCTTGGACAATAAAAATAACAATAAACGTACAAAATTAGCCAGTGAATTAGTAAAGATTAAGTGCAGCAAAAGTTTAAGTGAAACGTTGCAAAAAGCTCCAACACGTAATATTTTTTCGGTGTTTTTTTTTTTTTGTGGGGCGCTGGAGCGGATAAATAGCACCTGCATTTATTTCAATAGGGTAGTTTTTTTTTGGTGATGCAACTGAGTTTTGAGTGTGATCGTGGAAGGAATTGAACTCGTAAGACAAGGTGCCACAGTTGCTGGGATGGACGGGCCGCATGCCACTGACCTGCGCGTGAGTTAAAGAGCAGCAGCAGGAGATAGAGGAGCAGGCTGAGGTTTGGCATGATGTCCACGTGACAACTGCCTGGCGGAGGGGCTTCAGCTAGGCGCTAAGCCGATGGAACATCAGCAGGACTGCCTGGTTCTCCTGAATGAGACACAGCAAGAGGGATCAGCTATCAGCATATTCAAATTATAATTCAATAATTGCAAATGTAAGAACATGATGCTATATGATAAAACGGCGGGGGAGGGTGGGTGGCTGAGCTAATGGGATGGAAATGATTCTGTTAAAATGTACTTGACATAAAAGTTAAATAAATGCCAACAGATCTTGCACCAGCCTTCCCATTTCATGCTAACTCACTAGCATCTTCACGCTAACTGCTTCCTGTCAGCCTCCGAGGCTCAAGCCGGTTGAAAGACACGTGGACCGTCGCCAAAACAAACCGCCGATGCTGGTTCGACTGAGCAGACATAACGCCCCCCCACCCCACCCCCAAGACGTTAACGCCACACAAATAACCGGCAGCCAGTCAGCACCTCAACCGCGCACACGCACTAACGCAATATGAAAAGCAACAGCTGTCTAAGCATCAAAGGCCGCGAGCGCCCACAGAGACAATGGGAAGGATAATTAGGATTTCATAATGGCTGAATTAAATTCCTCACTATGTGATACGCCTGCTACAATGACATGAATACCCGGAATTACGCCAGCAATGATCATATTACATCTCAATCCCCTTCCACTGGCTTGGTGCAGAAATTTCCGTCCGTATCGGTATAACGAGGCATAGGTACATATAATGTAAACAGGTAAAAATGAGTACGGGTACAAATAAACGTATTATGGAAGTGTATAAGGTGGGGTATAGGTACAATTCAGTACTGTATCTCTACAGTATCGGTACCATGTGAGTATTTTTGATAGCTATATAAAGAGTATACCATACCGTACAAGTCCAAGTAAGGTTTAACTATATGGTTATAGTAGGGGTATAGGTTTAGAACCGTACACAGAATAGGTAGTGTACGTTATATGTATACTGTAGAAGGCTTTAAGTAGGGGTATATGGACAGTACATTAACATGTACAGTTATACTGTACATAGTATATCGTAAGTATCAGCACTAATAGAGCGGGAATTTAGGTAGAGTATGGTCGAAATGAGGATGCGTATATGTACAGCATGGGTATGGGCTATGTAAAATGGGAGTACGTGTACAGGTACATTTTAAGTACAGTACCATATAGTGTGCTGTATGTAGAAGCTGCATGACCGTGCTGAGCATCGGTTCAACACAATCAGGCCTGTCCAATTGGTGTACCGCCGGGTGTTGATTACAACTGCTGGACTGAACACGAGGCAGACGCGATCGATTCTTTGTGCAGGGTCTGAACGTGCCAGCCGGTGCAGAATCAGTGAAGAGGTGTGATGGCGCAAAATGATTGAGATCGCAGCGCTTTCTGGACAAAGACAAATGGAGTCCTTTTACAGACACCGGATAATGATGTACTATTCCAAAAAGATTCTCAGTCCGAGACACCGAGTCATGAACCAGAGAAGTTGCCGACTCGCACAATAGAGAGCTCTGGGGACAAATGTTTGAAAATCGTGATGCCAAAACATGCATTACACAACAAAGAAATGAGAGGTAAGAGAATGGTTGTCCTTAGTGAACCCCAACCTAAAAATCCAAGTAAAAACAACTTGCTTGCTTTGGGGCTAGGATTTATTCCTTGGGGGGCAAGGATATCTCAGGGGGATCCGCACAACAAAAACCTTTTTTTTTTTGCAAACCCCAAAAATTATTCAAAAAACGTGGATAAAAATTAATTACATGTTTCCTACGGGGAAATGTGGGAAAAAATTCCCGGAAAAAAAAAAAAAATCTGAAAAAGTAAATTATCTGGTCTGACACGGGTGGGGCGTCCAAGCATAAAAGTTTTTCCAACTTAAATGACTGTTTCAGGCGCAAAAATGTGCATGTATGTATTTATTGTCATACCATAAATATGTTACTACTTTGACTTTTTGACGTTTTGACACAAGCTTGGTACCAGATCTAATCCAACTCGAAGGTCAAGGTGCCACTGAATAACGCTACTCGTTTGAACCAGCTAATTATGATTGCGTGGTTAAGCGATTCACAGATTTGACAAATCAACAGGTTTCTTCATCTGACATAAATCAGCCACGCTCGTCCGACCATTCAAATCAACCCGTCTGTGAATAGCCAGTAAATCCTGCACGTGTATCCTACATGGCGACCACACATGTAGAGTGAAGACAAAAAGTGCTTGGCGTGAAACTCATGCGACCGCTCATCCTCTCCAAAGTGTTCAACTGCTCGGATACAGAAGGGGCTGGCGTCTCCTAGCAACACCATCCGAAAAGGAGCAATTTTGTGCGCTGCGGTGCGATGGCAATGAAATTATCCAAACAGTCATTTACAGCCCGATGACCTGCCGCCTCCCGTCTATTCGCCGCATCCTTTTTTGAAGTCGTACAAAGATGTTGTGTGTGTTACGGCCCTCCCTCGTTCGTTTCCTTCCCCTCCTCAGCTCGTCTGGCTGCCGAAAAAAAGTCGTGTCCCGGCCGTGAATCATACATGACGGTAATAGATGCACTTAAGAGATTAGGGGAGATGACAGGCAGCCTCGTTTTAACGTCGGGGGCGCCCGGCGAGGCGGCCGATTCCATCCATCACATTAGGAACTGCCAGCCAGTGGATACGGTGGAAGAAGTGAAGCAGCATGCTCTTATAATCAGTATTCATTTAGGCCTTGTTTACACGTAGCGTTTTTTTTTTTTTTTTAACAACCGTAAATCCCGCCCCCCTCCGCCTGCGTTGGAATACACATTAAAAAAACGCATCCACACGAAACAGCGAAAGTGCGTTTTCAAACGCATGCCAAGCCTCCGGGTGGCGGTAGTTAGCCAAATACTGTCCATTCGGAAGGAGCGTACGTCCTTTGACGTCACTACGAAACCAAAAACACGGCGGCAAACCCGTTCGGGAGAACCGACAACAGGTCGGAATTGTTTTTAAACCTTTCAACGAGAAGCAGTGGTTGATTGCGGACAGATAAGTAAGAAAAAGCGCATCAAGAATCGCGAGAACTAACGTAGCGCCGCGAGAATCCATGTTGACTCGCGTGAAGTCCGCGCAATGACGTCAAAGCATTGTTGTCGCACGGTGACGACGTAAATCTCCGGGTGTAACCGTCCACAGCAAAACGGCAACCTCAAACGCCGCCACGTTTACAACCCTCATAAATCTCACCGAGCCATGCCAGTTATTTATCAATTCTGGTGATTTTTTTCCTCCCCCCCCGACCGTCTTCAGCTTTAGTCTGCTCGCATCATTTCAATCAATTCCCTTTTTAGTCCTTGCAGAATTCACAACCTGATTGCGCCGGGATTAGAAGTCGTATTAGATGAAAAGGATGGTGCCGGCGGGTGATTCTGAAGCATCCCTCCACTGACCGATTTGTACTTGCTATCATGACCCCATGACCCCCTTATGTTGCCAGGCGAAGAAGACCGCCCTCCTCCTCTTCCTCTAGCGTGACGTTATAACCGTTCCTTATCAGCTAAGCAGATCCAGCGACCGGAAGGGGGATGGGGAAGCGTTTAGAGGGCTCAGGCTTCAAAAACAAGACATTCCGGCGACCCCCAAAAACCCTTTTGAGTTTCACTCACAATCAACAGCCGCAATCATTAACGTCAGATTTGCGCTAATCCTGGCAAGAGGAAGAAGAAGCCAAGATGGGGTTAAGGCGAGATTGGTCCTAATCAGTCGGAGAAGGGAAGATGTGCACTGCTCAAAGCAGGGGTGTACAAACTACTGGCTGAGGGTCATTTATGGCCCGCTGGATGGTTTTTGTGGCCCGAGGCGTAAATGGTACGGTACTAAAATAAACAATTGTCGCGCCCATATCATTTGCACGCTTTGCACTGTACTACTTACACTCTTCTCTGGGCAAGGCAGGAATTTCATTCTCATCCTTCACTTAATTGATTTCTGCCAATTAAACATTTAGTAAAACACACCTCGGAATCGCAATTGCTAAGTTATCTTAGGAGACATTGCACTTCTTTTGGTTCTGAAGATGAACGTGTGATTAAAAGGGAAGTCAATCAAACATATTTTTTTTTCACAGAGTACTATATGTACTATGCAGGCCCACTAGTTGAAACAAGGCATTGTGATTAATATTGTGTTTGTGGAATATGAGGAATCCACCCGTTTTTTAGCTATCTCAAGGGGCGGCCATTTTGTCACTTCTGTCGACTGAAAATGACATGAGGGACCATCAAACGACCATTCCTAGCTCAGCTTCAGAAAACAGGTGAGCTGTGATTGGTCGCTACCTGAGCCCTGAGGCGTCTGTGATGTCATTTTCAGTCAACAGAAGTGACAAAGTGGCCGCCCCCAGAGATGGCTAAAAACAGTGGATTTTGCTGCTCAACTCATATCCCATAAACACAATATTAATCAAAATACCTTGTTAAAACTAGACTTGACTTCCGCTTTAAGGTGGTCGTCCCAGTCATTTGAGTCGTTTGTTTGTTACCCTGATGATTCCGCGCATTGATTCCTTGATTCCGTCACAAATGAGTGATGATGTCATGCAAAAAGTGTATTTTGGTTCTGAACTTTGTCACTACAAAATTGTATACGATAACATGATTTCGTTTATATTGTTTTGATGAGCGAGGCATTGCATTGGCCTTGTTGCCACGCAAACGTAGCGTCTGAGATGCGAAGACGGCAACAGTCTATTACGTCATCTTTCTGCCTCACTCTACAGGCGCGACCAAATCAACCTACACTTGAGCCAACCATTACAATAGTGCGACAATTGGATTGAGCGTATATCGATTTTTTTACGCCCGGGGAGCGGTGCTCAAGGGATGATGTGAAAAAGAGCTACACAACAGATGCAACATTTCGACACAATTCTTGAGGAGAAGCGGTTTGCATAATGGATGGATGAACGGATGTTTTCCTTTTCTACAGCGTTGCTGCTTGGAAACGTCGTTTTTGGGCCTGCTGATTGAAAATCAAGGGATTGGGAATACACTAGCTGAGGCGCTGGGAGATCAATAACCTCATCTAGAAACCGGCTCATCCCATCTGCTCACTCCTGACACCTGATAGGTAGATAGTCAAAGCTGCCGTCCATTTGGCGCTGCGTGGGATCGTATTTTTAACCACAAGGTAGCGACCAATGCGCGAAAGTCCCACTGGTGAATTATTGATGGCAAAAAGTATTGATTGGCAAAGAGTCTTCTTCGGTCAGGGGAACGCGAGCGGAACGTCATATCGGATTTAGTATCACCTGACTGGGTGACAACAAGACTAGACGGAATGTACTGCAGTGCAATTTGGGAGGAAGTGACTGTTGATTACCTCTGGCAAGAAAGTCCTCATCCATGCATGTTTTTAGCAAAAAATGAGTCGTCGGATTTCGACAAAACTGTGTAAAGGGATGTCTGTATTGACCATGGAATAAATCATCATTTTGATGTGGATCCAGATGGAGGATGGTTGTTTTACATTTAATGTGACACGGCGGGGAAGATTTTCCGCACTGAGTGTCCATGTAGCTGATCACGCCCACAACGCCACAAATGTCCCTTTTCTAACTCCAAACTGCACTACAATTGCGCTGAGCACAAAAAAAATTGGGAGACCGTGAGTTAAAAACCTCAACCACTGCTAATGTTGGAACTTTTCACCGGCAAAAGTGTCCCAGTGCCCATTTATGATTTCATGCCAATATCAGATTTGTTTTTTTTTTAATCAATCTGATGGAATATCTCCGAAAATGACTGTATACTGTAATTGAATGAGGAAAAAATAGTACTCTGTGATATCGCATTTCCTAAAAACATATAGTAAAGACATGATGAAATCATTTGAAAAATAACCGTTTGTCTTGTCACACTAGGTCAACTGAATGGCCATTTTGCTCATCTTTCTGGTGTGCCCGCCTAGATCACTTGGGGGCAGTATGAGACAGGCAGGCAGGCAGGGATCCTGTTCATCGAGCCCTCTCAGCTCATCACTATAAGCAATATAAGTCATTCCTCACAGATGATAAAGAATATGTGACTGAGTACTGTTATATTATACATATGTATGCAAGCTGAGGTTTGTGGCAAAATACTTTTTTGACTTTTTAATCATACATGACAGAAGATTGCATGGAGTGGGTTCCCTGACATTTGTGTCCGTCCATCCCTCTGTCAAGATGATCATTAAGTCTCAAATGCTTTCAAAATACGCTGCAGCCGTCACGTGTCGTCACACATGACAAACTATGTCACGCAGGCAAAGGTCGCGATGAGAGATGTGCACTCCATTACAGAGTACTCGGCTTAATTGCTTCATGCCACATCTGCTCAATGAAGATATGGGATGAAATGTTTCTGGAGAGACATATTTAATAAGACCCCCATCACAGCACCACTCACTCACGGAGGTGTAAAATCTAAGTGACAAGAGTGGCATGAGTTCACTCTTTGCAATTATCTCATCAATCAAATTCAGGCTCACCAAGTGGTGTCCAAACTAAGGCCCGGGGGCTATTTGTGGTCCGCCGTCCTTTTTTTTGTTTTTGCTGATTTTTTGGGGGGATTTTTTTATTTTTTTTTATTTTGTGTGGAGTTGCAAGAAAAAATTTGCGCTAGCTAGTGGTAGAGAACTTCACAACAAACACCAGGGTGACAGATGGTGACCAATTCTTCAAAAAAAAAAAGAAGCCAAATGCTTGCTTCAAGCAGTTCATTTCTGCTCCCCGTAATTAAAACATCTAATGCTAACAAACATTGCAAAATGCCATAAACCTGCGGACAAAACTATCATCGACGTTGTGGTGTTATAACTCTTTAAAGGATGGCTATTTGAACACAAACGGTGGCACAACACATGTAGACAGGCAATAATAATTCTCCCAGGCATCAATTCTTCATCTAAAACGACTATATTACTGCATCTGACTGAGAAGCTGTGACTGCCCCCTGGTGACCAAGGACGCACAATGAAATAAAATTAATTTTGTATATTTATTGGATATTTTTATAAAGTATGATACTGTAGAGTGCTACTTATTTAAAAGAAGTAATAAATAAATGTCTTTTTTGGAGGGGAGTGAACAAAAAAAAAATCATTTTAATTCTTTTCAATGAGGGAAAAATATGACTTGGCATGAATGTTTTGAGTTACAAGCGTGGTCATGGAACAACTTAAACATGTAAGTCAAGCGACTGCTGTGTTTAAAAATGTTTTGCTCCACTTTTTGATCTATGTCAAGGTCTGATTTGTGAACATCTCACTTAAATAATCCTCAATAACTGCTTTAAATGTTTTTCATTTTACTACTGATTAGATTACACTTGTTTTGCTTCTGAACATGGAGATTTGCCTCAATGCAGGGGCGGCTCTACTCAAGTGGGAAAGGTTTTCAAAATAATATAAACCAATTTCTTTACACATTCACACATTGCCAAAAAAAAAAAAAAAAAAAAAGGTCCAATTTCTGCCTATTTTTCTCTGTTGCAAAATTAAACAAATAGTAATGGACAAAGTATTGCAAAACATGCAAAACAGTCAAATGTTCTGCTTGTAATTCACCTAAATTGTTGTAAGCGTTAAGGGACCAAAAGAAGTTATTTCATTCATTATATTCTTCTTTTAATACATCGTCCGATTAATCGGTTATCATAATTTCATTCAGCCAAGTATCAGGTTCAAAATCTGCCTGAAAAAACATTTACATTGGTCGGGCCCCGATATAAACAATATACAGTATAAGTGCTAGATGGAATAGTTTTAGTGTATTAAATGAATGAAAGTCTTGCAATGTCATAGTTGCCCTTGCATCCTTTGATTTTTCTGTTTGCGGAGCTCGGGGGAAAAAAGTTTGCACACCCCCTGCCCTGTCCCAAGGCATTCTCCCATGATTGGATTAAACAAAGCTGGCCCAGCAACGGGCCACAGATGAGCAAATGTTGACAAAAAGTGCCCATCAAAACAAGCCGTGTGTTTGACTGCATCACTGTGGAGACGATGTCAGCACACTTGAGCGCAAATCCAAGCGAGGCAATGAGGTCGCAAAGTCTCCTGTGCTTATACCTTGCAGTGAAGAACTGCCATGCCTGTGGCGACCAGGCGAGATGAGCTACTTAGCAGCAACCCCCGTCCAAACCCCCCACCCCCCCCCACCCCCACCCCCCCCCCAACATGCCTACCCTGCCAAGTGTCCTAAATACTCAGCTCCATTGTCTGTCCCAATGAGATGCCGCTGGATGGAGGCCTCCCTCGCCGAGGTGCGCGCGCAAGGGATGCAAGGGAAGCAGGGAGGTGGCGCTACTGCGGGGGAAATAAAGAGAGGCTAATTCCCCCGAGCGGGACAGAGGGAGTCATGCAAATGGGATGCAACTCAAGACGCCTCCCACAGTCAGGGGTCTTCTTTCCTGCTTGTCCGCAGCCAGGCTGCTGTTTAATCTTTTAAGCCTTCATCCCACCAACACGCACACAAACACACGAGTCGTCATAAGACGTGCTTGCCCCCGTGCCTCCCCCGTGCCTCCGCCCGTCTAATACATGCATAAGCCCAGCAGTGGTCCAGACATATGATCAGCATTTTCTTCACATCTACTTCACTGAATGTTCATATATATGTATATATTTTATCCCGAGCGGTTTTATGGTCGTATATATGAAGTGAATTGCTCAGCCAATAATGACTCATACCCTTGAGCAATTTGAGGGGTAAATCGATCTATATATTGGACATACAGTTAGACCCCAATACACTGGTTATGAAAAGTCTACACACCCTCAATCCAATTTATTATTATTATTATTTTTTTTTGTGGTATGGAAAAAAAATAATGTTGGTAATGGCGTTGTAGTTCTCAAGATCGGTCTTGGTCTCAAGCGAGTACTGGTGTGATCAGTGAGAAGCGCAAAACGCAGGTGCTGCACTTCCTTCCCGGTGTCGCCTGGAGTGGCCTGCCCCCTGCGCACAGAGGGCGGTTGAAGACATCTGACCTCTGACCTCTGACTCAGCATCGGCATTGTTTTGTTAAGTGTAAGGAAGCATGCACAGCAGGTGAAACGCTGCTTAAAGTGGAAATCAAGGCTGACCCATTCTCTGAATCTGAGCCGTGATTGGTCGTTGTGAGCAGTTGTGATGTCATTTTCAGTCAACAGAAGACAAAATGGCCGCCCCCGGAGATGGCTAAAAACGAGTGCAATTTGCTGCTTAACTTATATTCCATGAACGCAAAATTAATCAGAATGCTGTGGGAACATATTCTTGAAAAAAATATGTTTTGGTTGGCTTCCGCTTTAACTCCTAATTCACAAAAGTAATATTAATCAGAATGCTGTGTTTAGATTTGTGGGGCTGCACAGAACATTTTCTTATGAAGAAAATTTTGGGCTTGACTTCCGCTTTAAGAACTCTCAGCTCAAATGCATTCTATACAGGTAAGACTTCAATTCAGGGAGCATCTGGGCTTGTGTTTCGCTTTTGTAGCCTTAACCAACGGTCGTAAGAATACGTCGGCAGCCCTGCATTCAAAGCAGTCAGAATCCTTCCTTCCATCTTGTTATGCCTTTGATGTTAAAATTCTGTACTATGTAAATTTCCATTTTGGTAACTTTCCACCCATCAAGTGAGAAATGATTTTGACATTTGCATGTCAACATTATTATTATTTTTTTTTACATTTGTATGAAAGTAAAGACTGGACTGTTTTTTTGACCTCATTCGAGTAACTAGAATGGAGATTGTAAATTCCTGTGACTATACATAAAAGTCATCATGCAGCATAAATAAATGAACAGTTTTCCATCAGCAGCTTGTTTTTTTTTTTTTCCGCTTTATCTCCTCGTTGAGCTTATTTTAATTTACGCTTGATCACAGTGAAATTGAAAAATCATCCGCCTTATAATCGCCCAAATGGGCCTCCACTAAAAAGACATAACTGTATTTCACATTCCCTTTGTTTTTTTTTTGTTTTTTTTCAAAGTCTAGTGATTAAACACTTTTATTGCGACGCCAATTCATGTGTGTTCAGTCTGAAATCTGCCGTGGCCTGCTTTCACGCCCCCTACCATCACACTTCATGTGCTGTCGCGTCTGCCAAAATATGAAGGCAGAGGAAATACATATTTATATGCACTCTTGTCAAGTCTTTTCTAAAAAGAAAAGAACACAACTTGCGGACTTTGTGCATCTTTTATCAGCCGCTGTTGGATTGATCTGCTTTGGTCCAAAACCCAGGCATGTGCAAATGTACAGGACAGAGATTGTTCTCGTGCAGATTTAGCAGGATTTTTTAGCAGGATACACATATGGTATATATGGGTAGTGTAATCCTAATGTTCTGATTTTAAATGGTAAAATATTGATCTTTTGTAGCAAAATATAGCACAATGTGTTCAAAATGTGTATACTATTACCATTGAGTGTGTTGTTGGAAATAGGTGCCTTTAATTCTTATGATTCCCGGCGACTAAATACGACAGGGAACGGGTTTAAGTGTGCTCCTAAAATGTGTCCCACTTTTAATGTGCACTGATGCTTAAGAACAGGTCAGGGAATCGAGATTATCCACCTGCTCGGCATGAATAAATTTTGCTTGTTTTGCGCGACACTTCATTTACTTCCATGTACATTATCTGATATGGCTGTGTTCACAATGACAGAACACATGAAATGACCCACACGTGGAAACATCCAAATTGCCATGTAAATAACTCCACCGGTGAAAACACTACGCATCGGTAACAAGGAAATAATATATAGAGTCCCTTAAGACGCATGGGAGCCAAAAAAAAAATCATGAATTGTGTCACTCGAAAAATCGGGCATAAATCCAATTTATAAGGCTGTCAGTGAGAGGCCACCCGAGTTGGTCGGAAATTGCTTCCTTCAAGCTTTGAACTGCGACGAGGCTGAGCAGAAGATTGGAATCCCGCTAAGCAGCCAAAAGACAAAGACATCAATTTGACCTCAACCTGCCCAGAAAGCTTTAGCCTCTGCAGTCATTAGGAGAAGTATGAAGTGGTTTGGAGGAATGAAAGACAGCCTGCGCTTGTTATTGATGAACAGTTGGCATAGGAGATCACAGCCCAGATTTGAACCGGTGACCTTTCAACTGTGAGGCGGATAAGCTAACCTCTAGACAACTGTGCTGCCCACTTAGCATAATTATCATCTACTAAATTCTTATGTAAACTGATATCTGGTTTGGTAAAAAAAAAATTAAAAAAAAAAATCAGATCACAAATAATTGGCGCCCCGTGCCCCTGAAAGCGGTTTGAAATTACGTATAGACGCCACAAGATAGCAGTGACGATCATAAAGCGCCAACAACATGCATGAACCCGTGGTACATAAACAACTGCATTCGGGAGTTCAATTACGCAAAACAAAAACAAAACACGTTCACGTGAGGCTCATCAGTAAAATTAGCTAGCATGCTAACCTCATCGATACGCTTGCACAAACTGTCGAGACAACACACAAGGGCAAACAAAATTGCGCCCAATCATTTTACACAAACGGTTAGCTTTATTTCAGAATTTTAGATGCATGGATCATATTGTACAACAATGAAATCTCCTGTAGTCAAGTTTGTATTGTTCTAACTGAGGCCTCATCACATTTAAAAATTCAAATGTTCAAAAATTGTCCGATGTCAAGTAGTACAGTACACCACTTTTTGTCAGACCGATTCCAGCGTGAGTATACACTGCTGGGTACCGATACCACCACTGCTTGATACATAAAATTGTAATTTACACAATGACATAGCTGTGAACAAAATCTTTCTATCATTTTGATGCACATGATAATTCGCTATTGTGTCTAACGGCCGCAGTTTAACACCAGCTACTAGCAAAGAAGACTTATTCAATGTTTTGGTTTTTCACTTCAGTATCGGCGGCTGGTATCGTCATCCTTCACGAATGCCCGATACCTTGAAATAAGCTTGGTATCGGCCCGATACTGACACCCGTCATCGCTACTCGCCCATCCCTAATATCAAGTGCACGTGCTGGATTACGCAGAATTTAATAACAGTATAAATAAGTGTATAAGTGTGAATTTGAAAGATGATTGCTCGGGGAGAAAACATCAAGAACATCCAGGCCAAAGTCATTATGATCAAATTCTTTCAAGACCATTTAGTCAATCCTACACTTAGCTCATTTGCTTAATTTGCCATGACCTACTAATCTACAAACCTTGTGCACACGCAATGGCCTTGCGCTTGCATAAATCCCTCCGAGCAAAGAAAAAAAAAAAAGCCCAGATTCTTATTATTCAACCTCACAAATGTTGATGAAATAGAATTATGATGACATGAAAAACAATCACACCATATCACAACATACATGGGTGAACAATGCACATGTGGGGTCAAAACACGACAAAGACTGCTATTTCCTCTCCATAGGCTACAATGAGCATATGGGGCAAAGGCTTGATATGAAACAAACACATTCCCCGCAGTAGCAAGACAAGAAACTACAACAATTCAACAATCAATATTTCATGGCTGCCTTGGTTGCTTAAAGAGCGCAAGAAAATAAAAGCAGCATTCATCAAGATTCAGAAAGAAGTCAAATGTGCATGTATGTTATACGACGGGCAATATATATATATAATTTATATTTAATGTAGTCACATAAGGCTCATCAATAATATTAGCTAGCATACTAGCATAAATAACACGCTAGCACAAACTGACGTGACTTCGTGCACAGTAGTGAAATTATTCAAAACAAGCCACTGTCACATAAGGCTCATCAATAATATTAGCTAGCATACTAGCATGAATAACATGCCAACACAATTGACGTGACTTCATTCACAGTACTGACATTATTAAACAAGCCACCGTCACATAAGACTCATCAATAATATTAGCTAGCATAAATAACATGGTAGCACAAACTGACGTGACTTCATGCACGGAAGTGAAATTATTCAACACAAGCCACCGTCACATAAGGCTAATCAATAATATTAGCTAGCATAAATAACACGTGCTAGCACAAACCGACGTGACTTCAAGCATCGGCAAACAAATATGCGCGCTAGCATTTCTCACAAATGCTATTAAGTTACAGTATTAAACTTACATTTTGGCACAATAGCAAATGTTACAGAATAACAAAACAAATTGAATCAAACAAGTTAGTCCACTCGCCAGCAAATTCCAATGACACATAGTCCATTGACAAAAAAAACCCAACAACTATACACTTACTACTTTTAAGAAACCTTTCCAAATACTACCTTAAAATGAATATTCAGATGTACACACGTCTCGACAGCGGCGTTACAAGCAGTGTTGCAGGCATATTGTGTACTGTAGTTCTTCTCTCTGCGGTAAATATCAAAACCGAGTGAACACAATAACACAATTACAGCAACTCATGAGAAACTGTTTCCCCCAAACACACACACACACACACACAGACACAACACACACATACTATATCTCCCTCCACTTGAGCGCAGAATGCTTCAGGATAAATGTCTGCTGCTGGTTTTCAACTGCCGTCATGGCACCCTGCCCTCCTCTATCGCAGGCACTCAGGGCCTGCTTTCCCAATCGCTCTCCTTCTTACACCCACACACACTCACGGCATCCTTAACCTTTTGCAGCGTGCCCTACTTGTGACCGAGCCTCGGGGGGTGCAGCGCGGCAACGGAGGATATTTCTAGTGAGGTGACATCGATATTGTAAAAGTTGCAACGTTTAACTGACGAATGTCCAGTGTGACATTCCATCAATGGGGAATAAAAAAATAAAAATAAAAAAAATGTCGCGCATTTTATTACATTCGGTGATGCCTCATTCATATGACGAGGAAATGAATGAAAAATATATTCACGCAACGGTGATGCAACATTAAGGATTCATTTTCCATTGAATACGTTTGAGCAATCTTGAGATTTCACTACCTCGGGCTTGTGTTCTTCTGCTACGCTGCGACAGCTGTGACACGTTTCTGCTCACGGCGTGACTACGCTGCAGTGGTTGCCATCAACACCGGCTAGATCAGGGGGTCACCAACTCCGGTCCTCGGGGACCCCTATTCTGCATCTTTTAGATGTCTCCCTCCTCCAACACAGTGTGTTCAGGATTGTTTTCAGGCTTCTGCAAAGCTTGCTGATGAGCATTTGAATCAGGGGCGTTAGAGGAGGGAGACATCTAAAATCGGTTGGAGAGGGGGCGTTCGGGGACAGGACTTGGGCAACTCCATGCCAATTTTTGTCTTGTATTATCTTGACATTGCCCTTCAGTTTGCCTTCTCTCTTCCATAATGGATGTTGTGAAGATATCCACTTCCTGCAAGTGGACCTTGGGCCTGTGGAGCCAGTTCGGCTGTATTGATTCCCACGCTTGAGTCATTAAGGCAAAGATAATAAGGTTCAGGAGTCATCGCATATTTTCTGCATGACTCCTTTCTCCGCCTCTGGGATCCGGTACGAACGCTTCAGCTGCGACCCTTTCAACACAACTTTCATAATCCATCCGTCCATCTTCTATATGGACAATTTAGGTACCTCTCACACATATGCCCAGAAT
Organism: Filicampus tigris; assembly: GCF_054856515.1. Classification (NCBI taxonomy): domain Eukaryota; kingdom Metazoa; phylum Chordata; class Actinopteri; order Syngnathiformes; family Syngnathidae; genus Filicampus; species Filicampus tigris. Next base: position 24,831,584 of record NC_141220.1, on the reverse strand, counting down.
ACGGAGAAACAAGCAGGGTAAAGTTAGTTCCAACTACAACTGCACTGAATAGAAAGCCGTAAAAAGAGGATAGGAATATATCTGGATAGGAATCCAGAAAAACACGCGAAACAAACGGATTGTGTTTGGTCCCAGTGACACACACACATCGCATCACATTTTGGCTGGACTACTATAATGTATTTTACTTTGGAGCCAGCCAGCCCTCTCTCAAATGTCTCCAAAATACTGCCACTCGCCATTGTTCTGTTGTCCGTCCCAAACTACTGAATGACCTCGCGGTACACATTAGGCAAGTCCTTTTACATCTATTTTTAAACCTGCCTTAAAGCAACACTGTGTCATATGTCAGTTTTTGTTGATTATGGCGGCACCATGTGGACAAAAGCGGTAGTGTTTGGACAAAAGTCAACCACGTTTCCCATGTGTCGTGAAATCCTGCGCTCTCGCTGGCCCGCAATTTGGACTGAATTACGTTTCTATTTCCAGTGGCTGCGTGAAAGATGAATAGCGAGGTAATGAATCTTATTTTGTTCAAACAATACTTTGGGTTTTTTTTGTTTGTTTTGGGGCTTCTGCCATGACACCAGTAATAGCGCGTAGACGTTCGAATCGACTTCCGTCCCTATAGCAAAAGAAGGAAGTGAGAATGCGGTAAAGCAATTCAGGACATTTGTATTTTTTTGTGTGTGCCAGGGTTGCTCCAATCCTCAAAGTTGCTTAGTGCCAGTAAAAACGATACAGACCCACCCCCCCCAGGGCATGACAAAAGTCCTAATCAACTACTTGTAAGTCAAATTTTCATTAAAAAGAGCCGTGAAAATGTTTTATTAAGGTCGAATTCTTGCCCAGTGCTGCTTTAAAACCCATGTTTATTCCTTGGCTTTTAAATTAAGTTGAGCTGACTGAGTGAACAGAAACTGCTAATTACACCTCGCAAACCCATAGTAATTTATAGACTCACAATACTAAGCTACAAGCATTTACTTCTCAAATAGATACTTCCTATAAAAATCAACACCAGGCCCCTATCTGAGAAACTACAAAACCAAAAGTCTCTGAGCCGATCTTCAGCTGCGTGTCATGTGTGCACCGGCCTCCTCCTTTGATACCAGGTCTTCATAGAGTATATAGGTCACCATTGGCATTCAAGAGGCTGGCTGACCACACTGCTCTTTTTAGGACTGAAATGAACAATCGCTGATGGCCTGCAGCATCCGAGCACAGCAATGTTGGTCATTTGTTGTTGGTTTAAAAAAAAAACACCTTCATCTGAGGGGTCAGCGACATCGTTGCGTCTCAGGCGCCATGCAGGGTGTTTTCATATAGGGCAATGTTCACGCCCACTGAGCAAAAAACATACAATGTATAGCTCGTGGGAGAAATGCAAAGGGACAAGAGGAAATATGTCAAGAAAATAAGCTTTGGAGTCAGAATGGGGATGTTGATGTACCACTTGTTCTGGCAAACCAGAAGATATATCTGACGAGAGGATTATCTTGTACATTGTTAATTTTAGACATAAACACAGGCGTTTTCACAATTTAAAGTTCCCAAGAGACATAATAATCTGTGACATGCTTTCGTCAAATACCCCGAGAATCATAACATGTATGAGAATTACTGCTGGGCCAATGGAAAGTATGTGCTTTAAATGTATGAGTTGACACAGAATAGCCTTCTTTTCCAGATCATACACGATGCGCTAATTCATTCCAAGGCAGATCTACACTACTGTAGCCTTGTGAAACTACAGTACATGACATGTCTTCTTGATGAACGTGCTATTCGTGAAGCTGTGCTTTGAGCCAAGGTTCCATAATAAGCAGACTCATTATTAAATCCATTGTTCAACATCTTAGCGGCAGTGTCATGAGATGGCTGTTCTCAAGAGAAAATTGTAAGGTTTTAGACAAAAGACTCCCCTAACCTCTGTAGGAATATTTAAATCTTGACTTAAGGGGGGGAAATCTACCCAAACATATTTCAAGAATATGTTCCCAGCAGGCTCACTAGTTGAAACACGGTATTCTGATTAATATTACGTTTGTGGAATATGAGTTGAGCGGCAAAATGCACTTGTTTTTAGCCATCTCGCGGGGCGGCCATTTTGTCACTTCTGTCGACTGAAAATGACATCACAACGACTCAGGGCTCAGGTAACGACCAATCAGGGCTCGGCTTCGGAAAACAGGTCAACCGTGATCGGTCGTTACCTGAGCCCCGAGACACCGTGATGTCATTTTCAGTCGACAGAAGTGACAAAATGGCCGCCCGCAGACTTGGCTAAAAACGAGTGCGTTCACTCTTATTGCACAAACGCAATATTTATCAGAATGCCTCGTTTCAACGGGCCCGCATAGAACATATTCTTGAAAAAAATATGTTTGGGTTGACTTCCGCTTTAATAACAAAAATCGGCCGCTGTGGACCCTACTTTATCAGAATAGAAACACTTTTAGAATGTGTTTTTTGGAACAAATGATCAAGAGCCTCTTCTTCTTGGGGAAGACCCACGTACAACTTGTCACCAGGGTGTTAATCAACTTCTCAACGTGTGTCACAGAGACACAAGCTACCAATTTCCATCATTTTCCCCTTTATCTTTACAAAGCCAAACAATGCCCCCTCCTCCTCTTGCAACTAAATGTTTGCGATTTTCTTCCATGTTGTCAAAGAGACCTGACTAATTCAAGAGACAGCGTGGTTGTGCATAAATGAGGACCGGTGGATTTATTTTGCATGATAAGATGGCGCACTCACCATTCCCGGCAAATAACGTTCTCGCGACCGGGGAGCAACAATTCAAGGCACCGATTGATTGTCCAAAGCCAGACAGGATGCTCTTACTGAGGAGACAACGACAGCTGTGCTGAAGCCTGCCAATCAGTGGCATGCACTAATCACGTTAAACCTCATCCACTGGTATATAGAGAAGGATACTTGTTTTATCTGACACTCATCTTTTTACATGTACACGCAAATACAGGAAGCGATGTGCACATATAATTGATTTATCAACAGATGCTTAATGCGTTTCCTACAATGTAGGATCTTAATTGTTTAAAAGAAAATGAGCTCCTTTGGGAGAGAATAAAATGTAAAAGTCTGAAACAATTGCACAACTAACTAGAAATTCAAGGTTTGTATGCATTAGTGAATCCCACAGGGCGTCTTCCAGTTGGTCATGATATGTATCGTAAAGTTTATGGATAGAAAAGCGATCTTTTGTTGCATTTACTAACAATTCTATAGCCCTAACGATCCCCAAAGGATATCAAATCATAATTCCACATTAGGCAGGAATATTGTATGTCATCATAAGCAAGTCGTTAGGTAGATGAGATTAACGTCAAGGTACGCTGCTGACAGACTTGTGTATTCGCAAGGTTTTTTTTTTTTTTTTTTTACAGATGGAGATTTGTCTCGCAGACATTTCGGCAGCGCAACTTTGGGGCGCTAAGCAGTTTAAAGGCTCAGACGCATCCTCCTGAATTGAAAGTGCGCAAGATAAAAGGCTCCTCTGTGGCTCCACTGCTTTACACTCTCAGTAGTGACTCACGGCTTTTATGTAGCGACATGCGTATTCATGTCTGGACAGCAAAAAACACTAGCCTAAAGATTTGGATTAAAAGAAGACAATAACTAAACAATGTTGAAACTGTACTTATGAATGACCGGCCATTGGGTACTACTGGTTAAATTGTGTCTTGAAGAAACTTTGACAAAGAGGAAGCGCTACTTGCTTGGATAATTATAAACAGCTTGATTTCAAGTATTTTTCCTCCCTTCCAATCAAAGTCGGCAAAGGCCCAATCATCTGATGTCTCTAAAATATGATTTAAGTGATTAGCCTGTAGTGTGGTTTTTGTGTGTGAGGAGAGATAATATTTCCCAGATCTTGATGTGTTGTTGCTCTCTTTTTTGTTCTTTTTTTTTATGTTCACTGTCCCTACTCCTCTAAGTGTTGGCATCTTAAAGCTGAAGTCAACCCAAACATATATTTTTTTAAGAATATGTTTTATGCAGGCCCACTAGTTGAAACTCGGCATTCTGATAAATATTCTGTTTGTGGAATAAGTGTTAATCCACTCGTTTTTAGCCATCTCTGGGGGCGGCCATCTTGTCTTCTGTCGACTGAAAATGACATCACAGCTGCTCACAACGACCAGTCACGGTTCAGATTCAGATAACAGGTCAGCCGTGATTGGTCGTGGTGAGCAGTTGCGACGTCATTTTCAGTCGACAGAAGACAAAATGGCCGCCCCCAGAGATGGCTAAAAACGAGTGCATTTTGCTGCTTAATTTATATTCCACAAACGTAAAATTAACCAGAAAGCCGAGTTTCAACTAGTGGGCCTGCTGGGAACATATTCCTGAAAAAAATAAGTTTGGGTTGACTTCCGCTTTAAGAGAACACAGTAAGAATATGCAAAGATTTTTTTTCCTACTCATATATTAGGTCTGTAATATATTATTCTAAATGTGTGTGTATACAGCTCAAATCTCAACTAGTTTGCCGTCTAAGGAACATGAACATGATGTCAGCTATGGGAAGTTGACCCAATCATCCTGGTTAATGTAAAATCCATCAATCCATTTTCTATTGCATTTATCCTTTTCAGGGTCACGGGGTCAAAGGCGGACGATACCCGAGAATGGTCGCCAGTTAATCTCAGGGCACATAGAGACAGCTGACCATTCACACTCACATTCAGAGTCACTGGGAACTGAACCCACGCCTCCTGCACCGATGTCGGGCAAGTACCGCTACACCATCAATGACTCAATATAAAATCTGTAATATAAAACATATAAGTCATATAAAAGGCCGCTTTAACATCTAAATGATTCTTGCTTTGGTATGAAAAGAACAATTCCCGAAAGGTCCGCCTACGGTGGAGCGCTAATGAGCACTAACCACCCTTTAACTGTTGTTGTTGTTGTTGTCCTCGGTAACAGTGGAATTAGCAGAGGCATGGCCCTACCCCTATCTATTCATGTATTTGTGTGTCTTTGAGAAGGCTGTTGTATGTGTTGATGTGTGACGCTGTGTCCTTCATTTTGTCTGGAACGCGTGTGTGTGTGTGTATATGCACTGCATGAGTGGAGCTGTGTGCTACTGATAACACACATTTATTGAAGAGACTGTGAGCGAGTGACTCTGTGTGTGTGTGTGACTGTGAGAGTCCGAGTCAGAATCACCTCTGGATGCCCTTTCCAGCACTCCCTGCCAGTGCACGTTCTTCATGAATAATCCATCTGGCAACACTGGCCACTGTAACACTGACACATTTCAAGGGCCAACACGTACAATGTACGGTGGAGAGACACTTGGATGCTACAGTTAGCAAACAAGCGGTGGTTTATCTGTCTCTACGTGAATAATAAAGTTGGGTCTGACCCCCAAAAAACAAAAAAAAAACTAAAGTAAATAGATTGTTTGAGTGAACAAAGGCAGAAAAGTACCATAGAGTGTCGGGCAATGCTAGCTCTAACTAGCTAGTTGGAGTTAGGGTAGTTTTGCTGCATAGTGTGACATTTTAAAATTCCGTACAGAAATGTGTTGTATCTGCTACTCAATTCGAGGTTCTAGCAAGATAGCTTGTAGCTAATTTGACAACTAGTGCTTTGTTTTTAATTCAAGTGTACTCAAAATATTTTCCCTATTTTGTGAGAAACTTAACAAAAGAATTCTCAAGTAGTATACCTTGTCTGCTGCCAAACACTTGTTTGAGCTAGTGAGATAACCATTGTTAGTTGACAGCTAATTTGGTAACACGTACAATGTACGGTGGAGAGACACTGTACTATCTGTGCTTTTACAGATAACTAAAACGGAAAACCCGCTAAGGCAAAAACAATACAAACAAAAAAAAATCATAATTTAGATCTGCAGCAAATCACATCCCTTCTTTTGGATATGCCTGCGTTTGTCATTAAGATTTATGAATTAGTCACCAAGAACAGAAATTCCTGACCCTACAATGTTAACAAATGGGGAGAAATGCACACATTATGGTTGAGCTGCATCCAACATAAATGGGTTCTTCCTTAGCCTATTAAGTAGGCTTTGTGTAATCCTGCTAACACTTTATCTGGACTAAAATATTACCATAATGTAAGATTATGGTCTCTCAAATTAGCACTGTTCTATACAACTCTTGTGCTGGGCCTCATTCCATTACACGGGAGCACCTAATGACGTGTCACTACGGGAGACGTGTTTTCTTGTAGAATTTTTTCTTTTATTGAGCAGTCTAATAGCCGGTGATTGGAACGTTTTCAGACTCTATGAGAGATGATTTCCTTCTCACAGGAAAATCGACTATTTCCGGCTCCTCCTTTAGTCTAGACAGCCATTCACGAGAACAAAAATGACATTTAAATTTGTGAAGCATTCCTTAATTTGTATTCAATTTCCAAACAAAATCTAAAGGGTTTCATTTCAAACACAGAGCGTGCTATCTTAACTCCAACTTTGAATCTATAAACCCTAACCCCAATAAACATTCATTCTCGATTCCTCCCTCAGTCGATATAACCAGTGAGGACAACGATAAACATGCTATGTTTAACACCCGAACTCCAACACCTCATGCCCTTATCACTCTTGGTAACCATTGGCCCACTCGGTACTCAAAAAACAACAAAAACTGGGATCAATAATCAAGAACTGGATGGTTGCTGCTTTTCATGAACCCCTCTTCTCAGGGGCCAAATGTCCTGTTGCTAAGTAAAACTGTGAGGCTGTAATGTCGGCAGCATGAATTAGCAGATTGCAACAAAAGCTCCAAAGTGAGAGCCAAGAGAGAGAGAGAGAGAAAAAAAAACTGGAGGGCAATTAGTCCACAAGACTCATGAATAAGTCAGCCAGGGTATGTCCATCCATCCATCGGAATGGAATTCTGCAGTTTTCATGTTGAATGATAATTCTGTGGCTGAAAATATCAACTTGTGAGGAGACATTTTTCTGAGGGATAGTTTGTCAGAAGCTATTAGTGCTGATGTATTGTCCCGAAAACATGACGCAGGGGGTTGCATAACTGGCGACAGCGTCACGCAAGCTAAACAGCGTTGTGCTGACCTGCCAGTTGAAGAGCGAGGGCTGCTACAAAGACTACCCTCAATCAAGAGGGCTACTTATGCTTTCTTCTATGCAAGTAACCATTAGACATGCAGCAAAAGCGCTCATTTGAGCTCTTTTGAGACGATCCGAAGGGAAACCCAACCCGTTTGTCTCACTCACCCAAACCGAATGCTCAATAAAGGCCAAAGTAACGCTCTCTTTGCTTGGGATCCGTCCGAAAGGACCAGAAGCTCGGAGGCTGACTAGCAAAACAAATACGGCGCCGCGTTAGCGCCAGGGAAGGACATCGGCTGCCCACATCAGAGAGCCTGTACCAGCCACGGCTTTTATTTGTGGTTACGCTGATTGAAGGACCGAAGGAAGGGCTCCAAATTCTTTTGTTGCATTGCCCCCAAACTACCTTTCCTTGTTTGCAACCTTTCGACAGACGCAGGGAGCCAATCTGAGAAAAAAAAAATCATGTTGAATCAGGCAGAGTCATAATAGGCGGCGGTAGTTTACAATCAAGATGACACAGTGCTGTAACTTTACATCGATCCAGAGAGTGAAAATCTCTTAGTGAGAAGAGCGTTCCGGAAATTACAGTGCATAATGGATGATTTAATAAAAGAGTGAGCAGAGTTTAGCTAAAGTAGCAATGAGGAACAACCCTCACTCAGGAGAACTCTGCTCCGTCTATTGTTGTCAACTGCGAAAGTACAGGAGTGTCTCACTGTACATGACTGACATTGTCAGAAGCAAAAGAAGCCGATACATGCGGCGACCAGATCAATATACCCAATACCGACTAGAATAGGGTAGCTCAACCCCAACCCGAATGAGGGCAGAATAATAGAACATGGATGGGTAGAACAAATGCCAACTGATTTTCAATGTACCAGGGAAACTTCCTTTTTCACCCCATTGTGAACAAGCACTGCAAAACCTTTGAACAGTAATAAAAATTCTAAAAAAAAGGTCAAACAGTTGCCCTAACCCAAGGTGCCCAAGCTCGTCCACCGATATCGACCGGTGAAGACCATCGCATCTGGTTGCCGCGGCAATGACAGAGATGCTACTCCTCCCTCTACCAGCCAGTGTACCATCAACTTGATTTAATCGCTTTTAGTGAATGGCTTTAAATGACCGAAAGAAAAGCTTGTCTTTGATGGCGAATGTAAGATGAGCGACGGGTGGTCCCGATTGAGACAATGCAGGTAAACAAACGGGCGGATTGAGTAACGCGCATAGCAGCAGCATTTGCCGAGGCCCCCCGAGCGCTTTGCTCCCCATCTCTGCCGAGCGTAATGGGATTTCTATGCTTTAAATGCACTTCGCTCACTCTGTCGGACTACAAGGAAGCTAAACTATTGATCCGCAAACAATTTAGCCGTCCAGCTGTCCTGAGAAAGGGAAAATAGAAGGCCCCTAAATGTATAATGAAGCTTCCCAGGAGGTCAACCTCCTCGGCATGCGCTTCACGTGCCAGGAGGAAGCCTTCGCCTTTTCGGGCCACGTCCTCCATCCGCAAATTCTCACACAGAAATATCCGTCGCCTGAGGGTTCAGGGTCAGCCGGTATACAGAACGTGAGTGGTTTTCACCAAGGACGTTTTTTGATTCGACACGGATTCCCCTTAGACTTTCTTTGGTCTTTCCACAAATCGAGTTTAGGATGCTTTCAAATCAAGAAGACTCATCTGTCCTGAAACACTACAGTGAAAGAAACAGGTTCATGTTTGTTAAAAAAAAAAAAAAAAAAAAAAAAAAAACAGGAATAATAGGAAGCATTATTATTCCCGGCAGTCTCGAATGCTGATCAAGCAGCAAGATGTTTTGTGCTCCTGTCTGCCGCACAAGCTCTTAGCACCATAGCAACAGGCCGTGTTCAAAGGCCCTGGGAGTGGCCCGGGCCCAATGAGGCTTCTCTATCTAATTGGGCAGCCCGGAACGCCATCCGTCTTGTTCTTCATCCCAGGCGCTAAAACAGATAGCGGCGCGAGCATCCGAACAAACGGTAAGCTTCAACAATCCCGCAATGAACGCAGAGTGAAGAGGATTATGTGGAAAACAATGACGCAGATTATTGACAATAGCAATGCTGAAGGATACGGCGGTGATCTAATCTTTGAAATGAGGCTAAATAACATCTTTTATGTGCGAATTATGTCTTACGCTTTAATCGTCTATCCAGCTTTTGTGCGAGGACTTCACTTGACGCCCGTTGCCCATGCATGACACGTGCCACAAATGATTGCTATTGATTCAACTGACAAAGCCAGGTACGATTCAAATTCTCCTCCAACATAAGCCAATACAATATGGGTGACAAACCACTGTTGGTTGCTCATGTTCAGTTGGTGAGCCACAGACAAGGGCTTAAGGGGAAGTCAACCCAAAACATGTTTTTTTTCAAGAATATGTTCTATGCAGGCCCGCTAGTTGAAACAGGGCAATATGATCAAAATGAAATACGGGTTAATTCAGCAGCAAAATCCACCCGTTTTTAGCCATACCAGGGGGAGGCCATTTTGTCGCTCCCGTCGACTGAAAATGACATCACACACCCTCTAGGCTCGGATAACGACCAATCCCGGCTCACCTGTTTTCTGAAGCTGAGTTGTTGGATGTCGATGGATTTTATTGCTTATCTACAAACGCAACATTTATCAAAATGCTGCGTTTCAAACTAGTGGGCCTGCATAGAACATATTCTTTTCTTTTAGATTTTTTTTTTTTTTTTTTAAAAGACCATAAAAGTGCGAGTGGATGTTTCCTTAGAGTCTTTTTTTGTGGGTGCGATTACCACATTGAAACACTGCAGATCAAATTCCAGCCTAAACCACTGACTGGTTTTCTGTTGCACAATATTGCGCAAGTCATCTCTTCTTCAGTGGACCAAAATAGCTTACACATTCGTTTGACTGTGCAGAGAACACAATGAATCTGACTGCGCTTCAGAAGATGCACAAACATGATTCGTGTGAGAAAGCACTGCGGGCTAAATGCTGCATATCGTTATTTAATTCCCCATTAAGAATCTTGCAATTACATAATTATGTAAAACCTACTCCGGGAACGTATTAAGATTCAAGCGTTCAACACTTGAACATGCCATCAGTACTTAACACAAGTCTCTGATGCTCAGCCAGTAAAATGCAATGGGCTGTTTGATGAGCAAATAGCTCGGGACGAGATTGCGAAATTTGACATGTTGACAAACAAACAAATGCAGGCGCTAATCCTGCATTGAAGCCAAATCAAATATCATCAATAGTGAGTGAGTGGCACACAATAGGCGTAATGAGATGTTTATTTCCAACAGATACAGATGGCAAATCTAAAAAGGGGGAAATGGGAAATTTGTAATAAAAAAAAAAAAAAGAAGAAATGACATCTTATTAGCTATAGCCTCAATTCATTTTTATTGCTAAATGGTCGGTAGTGTGCGCAATTCCCGTCAAACACATCCTGTATACGTTTTTCACCACTACGTTACTGTCAAGTCAATTTAAAGTTGTTTACTGAAAAAAGTTGATTATTATCCTTCCATTCATTTTCTATATGACTTGTCGTTAGGGTAGTGGGTGAGGAAACAGTTAAGTAACGCGACAGAAATGCACGCCTTTATCTTTGGTCCAGTCAGTAGAGTCTGTGACAAGCAAGAATAGCAAGGAAGAGTCTTCTCAAAATCAATCGACCAATAAAACTGCGCCTTAAAAGCAAGGAAGAGTCTTCTCAAAATCAATCAGCCAATAAAACTGTGCCTTAACGTGTAAAAGTTGAAATGACATCTTTTTGTGCAATCCCAATCAGGCTTGATAAACTCCAAAGCAGAGGGACGGTTCAAGTCACTAGTCCAAATGAGGGCGTTACCCTGGGTACAGTATTAGGGCCCCTTGTGTTGTTTTTTATTGACTTTCTATATGAAGTTAACAGTTTCTCTCCAGAGCTAATTGATCTAAAACCATGTTCTCACTCTTCGCCAACATACCCTCCAACCACCAACATCGGTACTCCGCAATATCACTCAATTTGCTCAGTTCTGCTATTTTTTTTTAGAATCCTTTCATGATCTCTTCAGTTTGTCTGGGTTGCAAGTTGAATATCATTTAAACCTCCAGATTTTTGTTTGAGACATTTCTAATCAAGCGCCTAAACATTGCTCACCAAACGCACCGTCCTTCCGACATCCGTGGCATTTAGCGTTTGAGACATAAATCCTCTGGAACCCTCTTCCACGAGAAAACCTTGTATTCACTTTCTTGAAACGTGTCTCGTTAGTCCCTGACCAGTAACTAATCATTTGGCTCATTCTTTCATTTCTAGTGCGTTTGCTTGTCTTTACAGCGTTTTAATCATTGCAATGTGTGTTTTCTAATGTGTCCTTGAATAACTTCAGAAGAACCCTTAAACTAAAACATGCCGCTAGGACTGTACGCGATGTTCTAACGTTTGATGGTAGTCATGTCAACAACAAAACGTATTTGTTACGTAGCTTTAAACCTATAAATAGACGAAACAAGAATAGCTGCGTCCAATCTATAAATACATTCCACTCTGTGCCAATTTTTTTTGGTTTTTTTTTGGTTGAACCACACCGAAAGAAACATTTATCAAGGTTTATCGTAAAAACGTAAGCTAGAGAATTAGACTCCAGATGAGCTCAATCAGTTTAGAGCTGAGCAGCTTTGACTCAGTGTGACTGCCTGAGTAGTCATAAAATCTGGCGTTAAAAGCGACCCCCCCAGCCACCCCCCCCCCACTCACCCCGTATCCCTCTACTGTAGGTGGGAAACCAAGTACAACAGAACTGCAAAAATCAGCACTTGGCATCTCTGCGACAGTATTTCTTTAGCAGGATGACAGTTTTAGATAGATTAGATGGATTTGCATAAAAAGGGATATACGGTAGATCCATTTTTAATGACTTAACTCACGCTGTCTATTCAGCATGGTACTGCGTGCATGCAGAAAGCCGTCAGGATGAAGTGCAAACGGGGACTTTCTCCTCGTCGGGCATGAACAGAGGAGAGCGCTGTCTGTCTATCTGTTTGTTAGCAGCCAAAGATGTCATGTCGTGTCTCCGCCTCACAACTGTACCATTAGTGCATCTCGCTATTGATTGTTCATTTATCAACTGCAGGGCCAGCAAAAAAAAAAAAAAAAAAAAAAATGGAGGCGGAGAGCAAGAGTGTAAGGACAGAAGGAGACATTTGTACAAGCATTCAGGGCAGTTGGCGCAATCGAGCAACTCAATTCAGATTTGTAGGGAAAATATGGGCCAAAAACTCACACAATTCCACAATCCAAACAAAAAAACTCAAGTGAGATGAGACAAAATGTCTCAGCATTCGCATAATATTGTTTTTTAGCGGCTAAATTTAGAGGCCCATTCATGGGCAGAAAGGACACTCGAGAAAGCAGAAACCCCCACAAAATAGGCCCTAAAATGTTGAGTTCAAAATTCGAAGGGAATTGGAATCGATTGCAACTGGTCAAGTGGTCTTAGAAGATGTTAGACAAACTGGGCTGAGGGTTGGGCTCGTCCTGTTCCAGCGAGCCAGTTGAACTGATGACGCCCGCTCGGACGAGAGGTGAAATGTCTTCTCGGCCAGTCCAGTTGCGACCGATTCATCGCCCTGAGAATGAAATAACCTGGATGAATGACAATATTCACAGGCACGTTCATTTAAAAATGTAACACCCTCCTGGAACGGATTCAGAAGACGACTCCAAAGGGTCCACTGTCCAATTACCCATAGAAGGATACACAAATATGCCAATCCGATTCAAAGCATGACCTTCTTAGCACCCTTTCATTCAGGTAGTGTTTTAGTCAAGGACACACTAACTGAGACCAAGACATTAACGAGACCAGGGAGTATCCAGACAGAGACTTTTGGAAGACATCAAAGAGAAATCTGAGGGGGTTAAAAAAAAAAAAAGACCAATATCGTTTTTGAAATAGTACAATGAAACAAATGACATCGGGAAGACTGATCACAGTAGTACTGGCCTGGTCTTGACCGGTCTAGATCAAAAATCCAGAGTCCGCCCCGTCCGAGACCGGGTAAAAATGCCTTTGATTCCAAGACGAGACCCTTAAAAAGTGGTCTCGGGTCCTACAACACTACGTTCAGGCACCAAAGTGATATGTAAGGCAAGAGTGGCGACACAGATCACCGGTCAATCACAGAGCTGACATGAAGACATACAGTACAACCATACAAATGCGAGTGCATAAGTACTACTTTACACCACTGTTTCATTAGGGTACAAACCACAGTGGTACTCTATTTCTATTCGTGTGGTTCTACCCTCGTCGGTCGGCTGAAGACTTCGAAAACCACGGAGCAGCGGCCGCATCGGCAACTGCCGAGCCCTGCCAGCTGCCAATGTCTCCCACCAGAGACATCACATGAAAAATCGTCACGACTGCTCAGCTATCGCTTTAAATTCAAGGGATGAACCGTCCAGGGATCAGAAGGACATCTGGAACGTCATCTAATCACCTGAAATCACTCTAGGACTGCCTTCATCTGGCGGGGCAAACATCCAGATTTCTGATTTGTGCGCTGCTGCTTACCAAGTACAGTAGTATGAAAATGTCAAAAATGCATTGTCCTTTAGATTAACTCCTTCACTGCCATTGACGAATTTACCTGTCTTTTCTCAGACCGGCCATTCAATCCTAGGAATTTATTTATTTTCCAAACATTAGGGTAAAAGAGGGTCTGAAAATGTCTAACAGTGAATGAGTTAGAAAAAAAAAAAAAAGTTTTATAGAGCAGGGATGGACAAGTCTTTATGTCAAGCCAAGAGTAAAAAGCCATCCCCGTCACCCTCGTGGCAATGCGCTGTTGAATGCGAGGCCGCCTCACCACACGACAGATGCAGCGGGAGCCTTTAAAAAGATCACTTGTGTTGAGTCATTTGTTGTGACAGTAAAAGAGGATGAGAGGGGCCGCGTCCTCAGAATGCATCAGGAGCCCGCAGCGTGCGCGCGGGCATGCGTGCTAGCATTGTCGGCAGGCGAGCAAACTTATTACAAAATTCAACGCGCCGCAGTGTCGTATCAAAAGAGATGTTAGGATGCGGTAGGTTAACCTACTTTGGAGAGGGCAAAATTCTTCTTTCACCTAACATGATGGATAGGGTCTATCCTCGGGGCTGGGGGGGGGGGGGGGGGGGTCTGTGCCCAATACACAGCCGGCCCGGGATGCATTAGCAACGGTCTTACTTGCAACATTCATAAAGTGCTCCACCTGACAGATGGCCTTGCAATCATTTCTGACAGTACACCGCATTTTGGCTTGTCCTTTATTCTTTTAGGCTGAGTCAATTCTGAAAAAAGGTCACATACTGTGTTGACATTTGGATGTTTGACGGAAAACAATGACATATTTTTGAATTTCCCTCCAAAAAACAAGTCAAAAAGTATTTTAAGTTGAGGTCTGCACAGTGGTGGGCAAATTGTGGCCAAATGTGGTTCTCATCTTCACTCCGACCTGCCATGCTATTACACGATGAAAAATCCGCTAAGAGTCACATCTGGTTAATTCCAGCCATCAAGCCATTTGCTAAAGTGCTTATACTTGTTAGATTTGTGGATGAGACGGTGTACCGTTATATTGTCTATCTACATGACTTGCTGCACCGTTTGTGTTCAAATATCTATTGCGTAAAAGGTTATAACACGGTCACATTGTTGCTAATCATTGCCTGTTAGAATTAGCCTTAAGCTAGCCGACTAAAGGCTAAGCTACGTCAGTGCAATTCTGTTCGTTTGGCAGTAAACTTGAACTGAGAGTGGCAATAAGCAGCCTGAAGCATCTTTTTTCCAAGACTATTTTCAAATTCTATATGGCGCTGTCACATAAAGTTTGCTCTCAAGTCAAAGAAAAAAAATTAAAATCAACCCAACGACGGCCGGTATCTCGAAAAACTCATACGCTGCGTCACTCGTATCTCAGCACATGAAACTTTTTTTTATTTTTAACATCTCATCTACTAATGGCTCAGTCATCTGTTTTAAAAGCAATTCGCAACCTCGGGCCAAAAATTGTTGAATGAGGAGTTCCTAATTATTTCGTTTCCTTATTTAGCAACATGAGTGACAAAAAAAAAAAACAGAAACCGCACTCGCTGTCAACAACAACGTAAACACTCCGGCGGTCGTAAGCATTTCTAATTAGATTCTGCAACAATATCATCCAAAATCACTGCGCAGGACGCGCCCATGGGCACCTTCAAACCTTCCATGAGCCGTTACCTCACATGATCCCCCCCTTTTAGAAAGAGAATGTGTGCATCATTTGCATTGCAGTTCGTGGCTCTACATGCCAATGCAGCCCAATCAGAGGTCGGTTACTTAAAAGCAAGGTGTGTTGTGTGCATAGTAACACACGTCACTACCTCGGGTGCACGCAAGGATGTGCGTGCATCATCGGCACCACGATGCCATCCATACACACGCAAGTGGAAATAATAGCCACGCCGCTGCGTGTGTTACCACACCACTGTCCGAAAAAAAAAAATACAGTTTGATTATTCTGCATTGCGGAGGGGCAGCGTGCACGCTCCATCCAACTGACATGTCAACAACGCCACCACCATATACCAGCAGCGTCCAAGCTGTCAACAGTCCCTGGAAATCCAAAATGTGTCGCACGCCAGCCTTACCTTACGCGGAGGGCGAGCAGTGTGCGTGGGTCCGTGTCGTCCCGCACAACGACGCTCACATCTGCTCCAATACCGCGCCGCCGGCCGCTCGGGAAGGAGCTGAGGAAGAAACTGACACGAAGAGAGAGAGGGGGAGGGAGGGGGGGGGGGGGGCAGGTTGAGCAAGAGACCCGCGCGGTCCTGTCCCCAGCGGGTTGGGAGGGAGGTGCAGTGATCGTCCGAGCCACTGGAGGGAGCCAAACGTGTAATGAATGAGCACGACGGCAACAATAAATTAAGTACTGTACTGTACGTAAATCGATCCAACATCATATTAGAACACTTGGAATTGTATACGATTGTTGGTAAGGATATACAGAAATAGTTATTTACCTTATTTCCTCATAACAACTTAGGGCCATTTTGTTTTTTGTTGACGTTTGGGATTTATCCAGTTGGAACTGCCCTGACTTAATCCACCTCTTGATACCACTTAGAGCTAACTATTACTCAAATTGACATCACAATGTAGTAAAAAGCCATTTTCAAATCGCAAAGGCTGCAATTTGGGGACCTCTCCCCCCAAAATGGCTTCATTGCGGTTAATCTGTATACATTTTTCTTTTTTTTTCCTTTTTTTTTTTTAAATATACACTACGGTTCAAAAGTTTGGGGTCACCAAGAAATTTACTTTTTGAGACGCCGTTTGTAGGATCATCATCAGTTTCTTGGCAATTTCTCGCATGGTATAGCCTTAATTTCTAAGATCAAGAATCAACTGTTGAGTTTCACATTATTTTTTTCTTGCCATTTTAAGCTTTTAATCGACCCCACAATCTTGATGCTGCAGATAGTCAACCTACTCAAAGGAAGGTCAGTTTTATAGCTTTTCTAGTGCTAATGATGATTGCACAAGGGTTTTCTAATTTCCCTGAGCCTTCTGACGCAATGGTCTAACACCTTTTAACTTTAGAACACTGGGGTCATACTTGCTGGAAATGGGCCTCTATACACCTATGTAGATATTGCACGAAAAACCAGACATTTGCAGATAGAATTCTCATTTACCACATTAATAATGTATAGAGTGCATTCACGATTAGTTTAAAGTTATCTTCATTGAAAAAAAAAAATGCTTTTCTTTAAAAAATAAGGACATTTCTTGGTGACCCCAAACTTTTGAACGGTAGTGTATATACGTGTAGGCCTCCATTTTCGTATATTTTCATAAAACTTGAAAAGCTGAAGTGATAAAGCCGCATTCGTTTACATTATTGTTGTAATCTGACTTGTGATTTACACTTGTTTGGTAGCATTTGAAAGTGTTTAATAAGTTAACAACTCTAACTGAAGTAGATGAATAAACCAAACTAAATCTGGTTAACTCATGGTTCATTTATTAAGATACAGAATGTTAATTTACTATAGGAAATTAATTTATTAAAATTAAATGTGCTAATATAATGTAATCCTATATCATTGTATTGATGCGAGTGAGTCTTCCATGGATGGTGTACTTGTGTCTGTTAAGGTCTGGCAGGCTTGAGGACCCAATTGCAGGAAAGCAAAGCAGGAGTCTAGAAAAAAAGAAAACAAGGCACGTCATCAAAATCATCAAAAAGAATTTAACTAAATTCCAAAAAGCAAAGTCGCAAACAATCACACTCAACTCACCGGGTGGGACACAGCGACGTGACAGCTAACAAGGAAAAGAAAAAAGAAATGATCCAATAAAACTGAACGGAAGGCGGGAATTAAATACAAAAACTGACGAGACAATGAGGAACACCTGCACAAGACACGAGTGGCTAAAGGAGCCCATTGGTCGACGAATGAGACAGAGATGAAACAAAAGTAAACAGAATCCAAACAAAAACGCAAATCGCGTGTACACAAAAGTTTCATTTATGTGTTGAAATGATTTTTTTTCTCTCTTTTTTAACATATTTCCCCGCCTGTTTTCCAGCAGGCAGACATGAAAAGGGCGCGTCTCATGATCACAAGGTTGTGACCATGTGTCAGTCCAACCACATGATCCCCTGGGATTACATTTAAATCTTGGATGTAAACACCGCAGCACAAATAATACTCTGATGTTGTGACAGCAGCACCCCATTAATAATGCAGCGATTTGTGTGGCCTTGAATTAATTAAAGGACTTGAGCCCACTTGGATGGATGCAGAGGGGGTACATAATATGGAAAACAACGAGAGAGTATTAAAATAAAGGATCTGCAGCACTTTTTGCCACCTTTTCGTTGGGGTACCAAAGGAGGTGCTGTGCTGCGCTAGATGCAGCCACAGAATTGTAATTTTTTTTCGGGAGATTTTTCTAATTTCCTCAAGAATACATTATCATATGTTGGCGAAAGCGTACTTAAATTACTGCGCTAGGATACTGAGAGCGCTGATATGGTAACAAAAAAAGGGGAAATTAGCTGCTGTCCATTGATTGGTTGACAGATAATTGTCACATTCTTTTCTTTTTTTTTTAGCTTAATTTTGCGAATACAGTAAAACAAGACCCAGTTTCTAAAATTACTGATATTTATCTTTTTTTTTTTTTTTTTTTGTGCTTTATGATGATTTTATAAAAATGAAAATCCAATAATGTCGATAGTCAAAATTTGTGTACTTGGTAAATGTTGGCTCGGTCATGCGAGATGCGTTCAGGGACACCTCATAAAATAAGTGAATGTGTTATTTTCTTGTATTATAAAATGGATTACTGAAATTAATTATCATCTGTTTTAATTTCAATACACCATGGATGTATCAGAATAGTTAACAATATACACTATATCAGCACACTAAGTTGTGATCATTTTTTTAGTTTTGTAACTACTGGAAATCGAATGCTCCAAGTATGTTTGTAAAAAGAATGTTGATTGAACAAAATCCACCCGTTTTTAGCCATCTCAGGGGGCGGCCATTTTGTCACTTCTGCCGACTGAAAATGACATCGCAGATGCTCAGAGCTCGGATAGCGACCAATCATGGTTCAGCTTCAGAAAACAAGTGAGCCGTGATTGGTCGTTACCTGAGCCCTGAGTGCGTGTGATGTCATTTTCAGTCGAAAAGAAGTGACAAAATGGCCACCCCAGAGATGGCTAGATTTTGCTGCTTAACTCATATTCCACAAAAGCAATATTAATCAAAATGCCATGTTTCAACTAGTGGTCCTGCATTGAACATATTCTGGAAAAAAATATGTTTGGGTTGACTTCCACTTTAAAGAAACATGCTCATATCATTTTTTTCAAGAATAATATGTGAATCTGAGATGTCAATTTCTAACATAAGTGATCTGTACTACGTAAAACATTTTTGAGGATTAGGGTACCCTATGAAGGTAAAAAATATGTGGTGCACTGCCAACCCATCAGATGTTAGTGTCATGCTAGATTTTTATAAGCCCACTAAAGCAACTGTTGCATCCGACTCTTTGGTACCTCGCTGTTGCACTCCTCAAGACAATGTTGTCCATTCACTGCTCATTCATTTTCCCGAATTTTTTTTACAAAACGTGAAAATGAAAATGAAATGAAAATGTAGTTTTTTACGTTTGCTCCGAATGCGCTTGTTTTATTCCCCGCAAGAAGAAACTGTTGAGGAAATACAATTTTACGCCCTGAGCGAGATGGATTTGATCCCTGCCCAAGCGCGGGGGACTTGGGTGTCGTGTGCGGACCGCGCATAAGAAGAGCAAGTTGATCAATTTTTCAAGTTATTCGAGGAGCATGTGTGTCGAGCCCCCCGCCGGACAAACACGACGTCTCTTACCAAGCAAACAGAGACCAAGCCTCGCCGGTGACATGACAGTGTTACGAGCTTGAATAAGAGGAAGAGCAAACAGCCTGCTGTCTGGAGGGAAGAATGGGGGGCTGTCATCTTGCGGAGGAGGAGGAGGAGGAGGAGGAGGAGGAGGAGGGCGGCGGCGATAAATGAGGATTTAGCCTCAATGATGTGCGTAGGGGCTCATGCAAAAGTGCAACCCCACCCCACCCCCCGCCAACCCACCCGCGAACCCCCATCCTCGCCCCTTTCACCCTTCAACTATATACACATGGGACACAATGGGGGAGCTTGGGGGATATGAATCAGGGTGTGGAAAGGGATTATAACGGGGCAAATCATGTGACTGGGGGAGGTGACATGGATGTCACTTTTGTGCAACAAAGGATGTTTTGGTTTGAAGATATGCGGGGCAAAAACAATGAAAGACTGACTTGAGATATTCGTGCAGGGCAATGTGGCGCAGCCATTATGGGCTTCAGCATTTGCATCCAAGGTTTCGTTACACGCAAGCGTTTAATGTTCCCGCGGCTGCGTCGTCATGCCCAATTTGACGTCGTCCTCGTCTTCAAAACGCGTACCCTCGATTCGGCCTCGAGGGAAGAGGAAAGTATCACGGGTGGTTTGGAGGGTTGCTCCAGCACGTCATTGTTCTTCTCGGCCGGGAAGTGTCAGATGCTCAGGGCATTTTGTGCAAGCTTGTCATAGTGAAGCAGCCACCAGAGTCCTGACATGACTCTTGGCTCGTGTGATGTACATTAGATGGAGCAAACGCCGCAAGATTGTTTTGTAGACGCGCTTGATCGTCTGGACCACATTGAACGGGAAAACACATTTGTGCATTTTTTACATTGTCAAATAATGTCTTTTTTTTTTTTTTTTTTTTTTTTAATGAAAAGTTAAAGAGTTTTTCTAGAATATTTTCTATGGAGGCCTACAAGTCTAAGCATGGCATTCTGATCAATATTGCGTTTGTGGAATATGAGAAAGCCACCCGATTTTAGCTAGCTCAGGGGGCGGCCATTTTGTCGTTTCAGTCGATTGAAGATGACGTCAAAGTTGCTCAGAGCTCAGGTAACGATCAATCGTGGCTCAGCTTCAGAAAACAGGTGAGCCGTGATTGGTCGTTACCTGAGCAACTTCGATGTCATCTTCAGTCGACAGGAGTGACAAAATGGCCGCCCCCTGAGATGGCTAAAAGCGGGTGCATTTTGCTGCTTAACTTATATTCCTCAAACACAGTATTAATCAGAATGTCATATTTCAACTAGTGGGTCTGCATGGAACATATTCTGGAAAAAAAAAAATGTCATGTTGTGTTTTAAAAAAAAATCGGATTCATCGATTAATCAAAAAAAATAATCAAAAGAATTGATTACTTAACTGCAGCCCTTGAACAGAGTGTTCAAAAATAACCTTGCACAACCACATGCTGCTTCACCATGCCTCAAACCTTTCTGAAAGACCCTTGACGAGCTAATGTTGAAAGCGAGCAGTCTGATTGCAGGTGGAGCTAAAAGCTGCTGCGCATGCCGATCAATCATAGAGGCTGGAAGATAATGGCCGGACGCCGAGGCAGACGCGCAGCCGACGCAAAACGAATCCGCCCGGAATTGGATGAAGGAGTGAGGGAAGGACAAAGCGGGGTTGAGTGGCGGGAAGCAGGGAAGGACTGAAGAGGAGGTGACGTTCACGAAAGGGTGCTTAGCGAGCAGCTGCCTGTCAGCCTCAGTGCATGACCGTCGCTAGGGGGCAGTAAAGTCAAGCGAAAACAAACTCATGTCCAATCGTGACTGATGTATTTGCTGTTGGCTGATAATATCTCCCATCAGGGATACCCAAGAGATCTATCCAGCCCGTTTTAGATGTCTCCCTCCTCCAACACACCAGAATCAAATGATCAGGATAAGCTCCAGGGTAAGCTGGAGCCTTTTAGCTTGAAAAGTACACAACACATAAACACAAGCAAACATTAACACATCCGGACAATTTCGTGTAACGAAGCCGCGCCGTGCACGCTCAGATTTTACAACACAGATCTGAACCTTGACCTCCTGAACCGGAGGCAGACGCGCTAACCACTACTACACTAAATAATACACAACATAGCATGTACTGCGCCACCACCCAATGTAAAATGTAAAAAGTGACTGAAATTAAAAGAGAACGTTGAATCAATTCACATCAGTGGGTAGCAAAGAAAAATGCAAAGTTTGCTGCGATTGGAAAGAGTATGCATTAAAGCACTTCTCAACGCTGGATACCCAGCATAAAATGCAGAGGGACCGCCGAGATTGGAAAAAAAAAAAGTGCATTAAAACACTTCTTAAAGCTTTGACGCCGGTGCCGGAAAGCCAATATAAAACTTTGAGAGCTCGCTGATATTCAAAACGTTCACATTAAAACACTGCACAAAGTTGAACACTCAAATGTAAAATGTTAAGCGCTAGCTGAAAAACGAGTATGCATTAAAGCACTTCCCATTGTACCCAAAATGTAAAATACATTACGGGAGCTCAAGTATACACATTAAAGTTATTCTCATCGCTAAATTCTTTATACGAAAAAATGCCAGTGCGTGCTTAAATGGAAAGAGTACAAATTCAATGGAAAAAAAAATCAGTGTTGCTAATTTAGTGACTTTGCGGCTATATTTACCAACTCCTCCAATTCCTCTGGCGACGACTGAACAAATGTTCACCCTGCCGCGCCCAAACTGCAAATGAGTGCCGCAAACATTTCAGACCCATCTAGTCAGTTCCTGCTCTTTTAGTGTCCAAACTATGAACCACCTCTTTTGAGTTTTGTAATATTAACATCATTCAAGAATAAACCGTGAGTCAAAATTGGAGGAAAATTCTTGTTTATTCATTCAGTAGAGCTCCTGTATGAAGAAACAAAAAAGGAGAAAAAGAAAAAAAAAAATACAAAGAAACAACTAAAGTATCGTGTTAGTACAAATCTGTTTCTTAAATACAAAAACAAGCTGAAATATTGTAGAAATATGTCACCCGGACAAGCAATATCTGAAAAAAAAAATGAAATCAAGCGTATATGATTTGTATCTGTCCAGTTCATTTCAGAACAACATACAGTATGTACACAATGCACAGCAAGAAAGAAAATGATTACTGTATCTTTATATATATTTTCTACATTTAATACAGTTCTAGAAATCATGCACGTCTTCTCCCTCGCAAGCCCTGTACAATCCACTTGAAGGTATATTTACATATTTCAACAAAATATTCTACAAGTCATCATATCATAACAATAAAAAGAAAGTCAAACTTGATGCAAGTTAAGAAAAAGGAAACCCTGCTCCCATATAAAGGCTCTCAAGAAGCATCGTTAGTACAAGTCAATACATTACCGTCATTATTGTAGAAATGGATCAAATGTGTGGATGCTGCGTACATTCGGATCACCTAAACATGATGATGTTATTTTATTTCTAATCTGGTTCAGTGAGGATGATCAAAACGTGTGCTGTGGCTTCAAAACAAAAAAATTCAATCTGTTTTTTGTTTTTTTTAATGTTTGTTTGTGTTCAAGCAGGATTACGCATAAAAAAAAAAGTGCCCCTAAAGACCATATAAGCATTTTCACTTGGGGAGGCAGGAGTTCATACACTACACTGTGTATGCGGTGCATGGACACGTCACCGAGGACAGCAACGCTCCCCACCACCATTGCGTTGATAACTTCATCAAGCAATTAAGGAAGTGTGCTGCTTATCGTAAAAAAGAAAAAAAAAAACATGATCTGCACCAAATGGTATATTTTCTCCCTTAGCCCTGCCCCTCAATCAAGAAAAAAAAAAAAAAAAAAACATAATTGCTTGGCAGAGGTAAAAACACACTCCTACACTAGGGCAATGACCTCTATCAGCAAAAAACGGTTTAAATGTTTCAAAATATTGTTGTTTTTTGCTCATGTTTGTTTGTGTGCTATATCAGGATTATGCAAAAATGTCTTTAAAAATAACACGTGAAATAGGCAAAAGAACATTTTTTTTTACCAATTTTCCATTGAATCAATCACAACTGGACTGTTGTGGCTAGACTTATTTAGGACAGCACTAGCCTGGTGTCCTAGCATGTTTCGTCATAAATGTAGTACGGCCCTCAGCATGAAGTAAAGGCACTAGCACGCCAATAAACAAAGGTCACATTCAGGCACACATTAGGGCGGAGGTGGGCAGGGTTTGGGTGGTCACATAACTTGCCATGATGAAGCAGATGGACAAGACAGAGCTGTAATCGTCTAGCATGCCTTGCTAGCTTTGTACCAACAGTACTGTGGAAAAGTCTCAGGTCACTTCTGGCTTTGTAGTTTTTCCCAGAAAATGTGTGTCCATTTTTAGTTGGCAGCCTGCGTTCTGGGTCATGGAGAATGGCGAATGGACATTATGATTTTTGTGGGTGGCTGTCCCATTAGCAACATAAATCGAATTCCAAATGGCTCCCCCCACACCTGAGAATCACAATGTATTCTTGCTAATTGACTAACTAGTGGGCTAGCAAGCTAACAAACGAACTTGCCTTGTACTTTTTGCACATCATGAGCATAGCAAATATATCAGGTGTAGAAAGTTTTATGGATCATATGTTTTTGCCTAGTCCTGGCTATTAAATGATTAGCTAACTAAATATTAGCTGGCTCGGTAGTTAGCTTGCCTAACAGGTGAGGTAACAGCAATGCTAACACTCCTTTCCCAATCTGGAAAACGGTGTTATGTTTTGCTATGTATAGATAGCTAGTGTGGTGTGCTAACTAGCCTGCCAGCTAGCTAGCTGGCCAATTTTGCAACCAAGGAACAGAAAAACAACTGTTCTTCTGTTTTTGCTCGCTAGCGAACCAATTTTCAAAGGAAACAATAGAGTAGGTGTAGGATTAGCATGGGATTGATACCACACTACAAAGTCGTGTGGAAAATGGTTGCATAATTTTTATAGAATTCTGCTAATTAGCTCACGCCTATATGTATGCCAACTCACTTGAAACAACTAAGGAACTAATGAACAAACGTAAGCAGGAACATACTAACAGACAAACAAACAAACAATCTCATTAACTAGCTTGCGAACAAGCTAACCAACCCAAAAACCTGTGCCTTATTTTTTGAATGAATATGAATAGGATTGTAAATGACATTAATTAGCGTATGCAAATTTAGCCCAAAAACTTTATAAAGAGATTGCAAATGGCGGGCCTTGTGTTGTGACAATTTCGTGTTCTGTGTGGGAAGAAAACGACATAGGGGGTATAGTTTGAAAATATAAGCAAATAGACTTTTTCATAATGTTAGCAAATGATAGGCACCAGGGTAACTCTAGGTGGCAAAAAAGCGATTGAATGCCACTGACCGGAACTGAAATGATGACTGTTGATTTCCTTAAAAAAAAAAAAAAATCTTAATTAATGCAGTGGGTGAGGAGGATAAATCGAGTGGATGTTGTGACCAGTTGTACAAAGATCGCAAGACTTAGTAACCACTTCAGACAGAATTGAAACCAAACCATACTGGTGAAAAGTAATGGTGAAAATGTCTATAAAGTCCAAAGAAGGGATTGTTAATGGTAAAGGCATTCGGTTATGGCCTTCCTAAAAGCGTCTGGTTTCCCAATTACAACATGCTTGTCCTTTGTCCTGCTAAGGATGGTGAGGCTACACGAAGGAGTTCAAGGAGTTCATGGCGTTAATCGGGGACGGCGCCTCGGAGCTCTCGTGGCCCTCGGCGGTGACGGTGGTGTCCCGGCTGGCGCTCTTTCCGCTATACTGGCCGATAAACGAGCCGTCCTCGTTGAACTGGCCGTCTCCTCCTTCCCCGTAGTCTACTAAACTGTCGTCACTGTCGTCCCGCTTAACCGTCCCGCTCGATGGCGTGCGGCTCCCTTTTAACGGTTTATGGTCCTCATTGTCGCTGAGGGAGAGAATGACATGCAAGGCGTTAGCGGTGAGGATGATGTGCCGGATGCAGTTTTTTTTTTCTTTTCTTTTTTTTTTTTTTTTTTTTTTAGACAGAGCATCCATACTGGAACTTTTACCATTAGCTAAGCCAGTGCCCCCCACAATTTGAGAACCCCTGGTTTAAATAAATTACAATGGGATTACAGGGGTAATCTAATTCTAAAACAGTAAAAGTAACGTTTTTACTTTTTAAATCAATTATTATGGATTTTCATGAGTTTAAATGGGTATAAAGTATGTCGATGGGGTATCTTACTGAAAACAATTCATATGGTCCCTCTATGATGTGGATTTTCACCTATTGTGGTTGGGTTTGGACCTTAATTCTCTCAAAACACACCAATTTGCCATGGCACAGTTGTTGGGAATCACTGGCCTAAGCTATAATACAAGTAAAAGTATTGACATTTGAACGTGGTTAGCTCCATGTCTAAAAAAAAAAAAAAAAGAAAAAGAAAAAAACAAATCTATGAGTGATTCGTTGGTTTCCATCAGGCAACAGGGGAATAGACGTCAAGCAATGTCACACTGGTTGGATTCCCCTTGAAACCAAACAAGGCATGACGTGGTCAATGTGTTGTTTTGTTGCAGTGTCACAGACACAAAAAGGCTGTGATGGCAAACTCAAAAATGACGTCCAAAAAAATGCAACCAAACACCGTCCATCCAAAAGCAAGCGTGACATTTTTCAACAAAGCGTGACACAATCAAAGAAACTTAAAACTCTTCTTCATGTACATGAGTTGAACGTACATGACGCACAGGCAGAAAGCCGTCATGATGCCGTGATGCTACAAGGTTTGTTCAATTTGGACACGTCATGGGCAAAGGTATTGGGACACGTCAAAACGTTGGGCCTTGGACTACCAGTTGATTGGTGCCGATTTTTCACCTACATGACGTTATATCAGCTTTGTTCCAACTTCAAGGCCACACATAAGTGTGTGACGATTATGCCACACCAACAGCTTTGAAAGGGATTGTTTTGAATGCATCAGAATGTGACTGCTATGCCACAAAAACAGCTTGAAGATTTTTTTTGTTTGTTTTTAACTATTCAAGCGAACGACTATTATATTACAGCCAATTTTAATTAAGAGGGATCATTTCGGCTACATGAGTGTATGATTGTTATGCCGCATGCACCCCTTCAAGAGGAATTGTTTTGACTGCACAAGAGTGTGATAGCTACAGTATGCCAGACAAACAGCTTCCAGAGAGCTTTTTTATTTCATTCGATATGAATTGTTATGCCGTGCACGGTTTCAATAGGGATTGTTTTTGTCTACATGACCGTGTGATTGTTATCCGACATACCCATCTTAAAGGGGCATGTTAGCATTTTGACCCACATAATAGTACAGCTACGAGAGTGATTGTTTTGACCACGACTGTTGGGACAAACGTGGCCTCACATCACCTTAATGCACTGTGCACAACTTTTATACAGCACACATAGACTGGACTGTACTGTAGTCGGCAACAGGAGTATATTTGTGGCTCCAGTTCGGTGATGAGCCTTATGTGAGCCAGCTGCAGCTGTTAAAACGTTTTTATTACTGCAATCATACCTGGCGTCCCCCAAGGTTCTTTCTCAGGGGCCCCTTCTTTTCATCATCTAACTACTTGTGCTTGGGTCACAGCTTATGCAAATTCAGTGTGAATGTTCGCTTTTGTGAGAATGGCACACAATTTCACTTTTCTACAAAAACTGCGGGAATGATGTGACATTCTCGAACCTAAAAACATTGATTAAAATACGTGCGTCAATACAATTGCCCATACAGTTGAAGGTCCACATTGCAGACAGGAGAGGCACTCACTGCGTTCAGACACCACGAAGGCTTTATGTCTTTACAAATTTTGAATTTGATGACTGACAGCCTGCAATGAGTTTGCTTTGAGTGAGCATTTTTTTTTTTGTTCTCTCCACACTGACACACACCCTCTTCACACACACACACACGTGTATGACATCGCCCTTACCTCTCCTAAGGCCGCACTGAGGGATTGCCCTACAAGTATTTTCATGTAAACATTGTCTGATCCAAACAGGCCTCTCATGTGACTTATTGAGGAAATAACACAGTGAATATTAGAAGAAAAAAAAAATACTTATGAAGCCGTATGCTTTTGTAACATTTACTCATGTTCAAATTTTGCAACTGCTAAATATGTAAGGAGATAATGTTCAGGTGAACAATTGTTGTACAAATAACCTGCTAGTTTGTTCAATTGGGCTGTTTTTAAACCTTTAGTTTTTTATTCAAAGGAGCAGTACGGTCAAAAAAATGGTAAACTTATGAGACAAAAAGTTACAAAAATAAAGTTGCAACATTATGAGAAAAGAAAAGTAGCATTTTTTACAGAAAAAAAGTTGTAATATTACAATTAATTCAGTTGATATATTGACTTCAACCTCTTAAAATATTTGACTTTTTTTTTTTTCAAAAGAAAAATATATGAAAATGACACCAACCAAAAAAAACGATCATCAATAAAATAAAGGAAAAATCGGGCAAGACCGAAAAGGAAGAAAAAGTAACATACAATGTTACAAGAAAAACTAACAATTTTAAGAGACTAAATTGGTAATATTATAAGAAAATATTTTTTAAAAATCAAGACGTGAAAATTATATTACACTTTCCCTCAACATATAAACATTCCCTCAAAGGTACAACTTTATTCTCTTAAAACTATGACTTTTTGTCTTGCAATATTATTAATCTTTTCTCACAATATTTAATTGTGTTTTCATTTTCAATGTGGCCCTAATATTCCTTTAGATTCTTCTTCTTATTATTATTATATTTGGCTAGCTTTATTACAGTCAACCACTGCACACTGGGAATTCACATATTTGCGGATTAAAAAAAAACCCCTCATTATTTAAAAAAATATTTTTGTATTTATTTGTATTTTGTATTTGTATTTCAAAATGTTTCATTTCCCTACTTTGTCTTGTAGTAATCTGAATTTAATTTACTTTGCATTTTTTATTATTATATATTTTCAGGTGGGTGTTATTTGGACTTTCTTTAAAAAAAACACATACATAAATAAATATTTCTATTAAAAGTATTCCCCAAATGACTGCATCCTTACAACATGCATTGTTTAAACCCATATGCATCCGTACACATAGACGAACAATCCGTTTCAACACGTTATAAGCTAATGCAGTCTTTTTAATATCCTCATAAATGTATATCATCCCTTCACAACATGCATCCCACACATTATATCTACATATTTCCTGTACATATAGATATGCATGTTATATCAGTATTCATTCTGTAGAACACATTTTGGGGTATATATATATATATATATATTCAACAACAACAAAGAAAGAGTATAAAGCACTTTTTAAAAAATGTTTGTTTGGACCCCATCATGTTGTTTGTGCACATTACAGTAATAAAAAACATGACAAGACAGACAATATACAGAATAAAAGTAAAGTGCTTCGTTCTGTGTGCAACCTCCGGTTGGGATGCGAACAGGCATAGCTTTCTTAACGGTGAGCTTTGATCGCTGTCTTGAGTAGCTTATTAATAGTACAGTATGTCGCAAATGAATTGAATGGATATTTTTTTTTCATAGGAAGAATCAGACCCCCTTCATCCTGAGAACCTGAAAGAATCCCATCGATCAAAAAGTCCAAAAATGTGTCATCCATGGATGTCCCCACACAAAAAAAGTGCGTTATGCTAAGAGGGGAGGGGGGACACTTCCTGCTGATCATTGTCAGTGGTAAGTGGTGAAAAGAGCTCTGGCCCGGCTACAAAGAGTCGATGGGTTTAAACGGGCCTCTCGGGCGAGCGAGCCTTGAGAATGCATTCTCTCACCTGTATTCACCAAAAGTGCAGTCTTCATCTTTCATGGGCTGGAACTCCGGGTCTGTGTGAGCGTCCTCCTTCTCTTTGACTGCGCCCAAAATAGAAAGAGGAGTTAGCCCAAGAACAACAAAATCACGTGTTTTGCCGCTGTTGCAATGACAGGGCCCGAGCACCAAAATGTTACTTTTCAGAAGCAAATTAGGAGCAAATAAGTTACACAGACAAGTAATGATAAATTGCAGTCAGTTCATCCGGCTAAACACCTTTTCAACCAAGTTCCAGTTACTTTAGGCGTGCCCCAAGGCTCTGTCCTGGGCACCCTACTTTTCATGATCTACCTCCTCCTCCCTTGGCACCATTTTTCCCAAATTTCATATCCTCTTTCATTGTTTTGAAATTGAATTGTAGTATTGAATGTATTATTGTAACGTATGATTATTATTATGATTATTATAATGCTGTGCATTCCTCACCCGGATATTTGCCTCCTTTGTTCCTCTGGATGAAGCAGATGATGAGGAGGATGAGGATGAGGAGGGCGATGGCACACATGAGGCCGATGAACCAACCCTGCGTGGCGATGTCCACCTGTCGACTCGCCACAGCTGACCAGCGAGGGAAGGAGGAGGAGGACGAAAGGAAGAGGACATTTTCACCATTTTGCGCTGACTATTCTGCTTGACATCTAGGAGTGTTGTTTTACTATCTACTTGCTCAGCAGCGGGTCATGTTTGGTTAACTTGCTAACCACTTTCATGATGGGAAGTTAGAAATATCCAGTGTTGGGGGGGGAAAGTAATGCAACAACAGTATATACTTCCTATACTTGAATGTTTAATGCTAATAATAGTTTGGAAGTTTTTTTTTTTTGTAACTTCGTGACGACCTAAGATCTTTTCTCCACTTATTGCGTCCTATAAATACGCTTCAACAATTTCCATTGTCTCGGTCGGCATGTACTACTTCTCCTCTCACTGTGACTTGGGTCTCTAATTAAGTCCTGCTTTTCTGCGTCATCATTGGCTGGCATTTTCATGACTGATGATGAACTAGATGCATTACATAATAGCAGGACTGATTCGTCATGATCTCCCTCGAAGTGACATGTATTTAATCGTTTTTTTTCTTTTCTTTTGTATTTCTTTTGTTTAAAGACATGCAGTATCTATGGGTTGTAGTCAAAATAGTTAGTCTCTGGAGTGCCTGCCCACCCACCAAGTGGGAAATTAAGATAAAGTATATACTTTACAGATTCCAAGAGAGGAAATTCAGGCGGTACAGCAAAAAGCATAAATACACTGTGACTAATACAATGAAAGAAATGCATGGATACAGTACATAAAATATAAATATTCACATATTGTAAACCAAATGAAGATAAAACAAAATACTGTAACTACAAAAATAATGAACTATAAACGCCTGCTCTAGGAGTTTGTTGTTTTCATCATTGGAGGTACTAGCAGACCTTCTGCTGCGTGGTTTGTCAAGAACAGATATTGTTTCGACATACTTGCCATGGATAGCGTGAATTGTACTACTTGGAGGTGTGTAACGCCCATAAAGCGTCTCAAAGTGGCCCTGAACTGCAGTCGCGGACAGAAAACCTTCCTGCCAAGCGGCAATTTTGCAGTGCCGTTCCAAAGTCAATTGGCAAGCCGTTGCCTTTTGGGACACCCTATATATAATTTATGACATCCTGGAAGTAACTTGCCCAACACTGAAAATGTAAAAATATGTGGATGATCGCAATCACATAAACACAAAAAAACACCAAACAGACACCAACCACACGCTCACAAGTTTACTATGGGGTGATATTCAGATATTAATGCAAGCCACGTACTGAACAACTATATTAGCGCTACAACAAAAGTCACAACTCCATATAACACCGCAGAGCACGCCTGCTTGAGAGCGCAACCATCCAATGCAGCGCTTACAAAAAAATCAAAAGTTCCGAAAAGCTCGGGCGGGCCCAGGAACGCGCCTCACCTGGCACCGTCACCGTGAGCTCCTTGGAGCGGTGGGGCTCTTGGTCGGCGTGACCTTGGGCCACCAAGCGCACCCTATAGGAGAGGCCCTCCTTCAGGCCCCTGAGCATAAAGTTCTGAGAGCCGTTCACCAGCTCTTTGCGCCACTCGTCTTCGCCTTCACCTGCAGGGGGGGGGGGGGGGGGGGGGGACGGCGAACAACACAGTGGATGTGCGCGGGGTTGGAGACGTGACATGATGGTGGACGAGAGAGCAACTATTTTCCGCTCGGATATCCTTACGGGCCACTTTATTAGGTATACTTGCACAATGGAATGAGACACAATAGACGAAAAAAAAATTAAAAAATCCTGTTTTTAAGCGTGAACCATCTGGACTCTATGCTGGCCATTTGTGTGTACCTCACTTTCCTTTTTCAGAGCCATTTTAGCTTTGTAAGTTAAATTGTAATGACATGTAAATTTCATCATCAAAAATAATCAAATTCATTCAGGTAACCTTTGGCCAACTAGAACCCACTATTTTTAATTCAGTGTTATTTACTGGATTCAAGCATACAATTCGGGTGAAACGGGTTTCATTCTAGACTCACTTTTTTTTTTACAAAGTATTTATTTTTGTACAAGGAAGCAATTTCATGTAACATTTTTTCGTATTGGAAAGGATGATGTAATTTTGATTTCGAGAAGTAATGCATATTTTATGCAGATAAGATACAATACAGTACTTATAATTTAATTTCTTTGAGGGTGATTTATGTTGACATAAAACGCTAGAATAAAATATACAGCAGCTACTAGAATAAAAAAAATATATAAACAGCTCTTGATACGAACATTAAATGAAATAAAAACTGAAACAGATTTTTTTGAAAATAAACAGATACATTTAAAGGACCTCAAAAAGGTTGTACAAGTGTAGCTAATGTTGTGGCCAGTCGGCGTGTTTTTGTTTTTTTTTTATATTCAGGGTTCTGATGCTTATTCGCTGATGATTACGGCAGCTGTTAAAGAGCCATACACAACTGTGGTTTCCCCCCCCCCCCCCCATCCACAATCCACAATGCAGGTAGACAGCACTCCGATTCAAATCAATAAGCAGAGCAAGACTGTGATGGCTGTGCAACTTCTGATGCTTTGGGATGCACTCAGCTCCAGTCAATAAGAGGACGGAAAAATGACTCATCTAGCGTTGTTTATGAAAAAGAATCTCTTGCCACTTAATGCGGAGCTCTCATAAATGCTAATAATAATAATAATAATAATAATAAAAATAATATTAATGGTATTGCTTACTGTTCTCCACTATGTATTCTAAATAAATGTTTCTCTCCGGGCCCCAGTACTCCCA